>NW_026112265.1:0-120000 GCF_024679095.1 Eriocheir sinensis
TTTTTTTCTTTTTCCATTCATTCTTTTCATTTTTATTCATTTTTTTCATTCATTTTCTCATTTTCATTAATTGTTTTTATTTTTAATGCACATCATTTCACATTTTTTTTCATTTCATTCATTTTTTTCATTTTTCATTCATTTTTCACTCACTTTATTTTCATTTATTTTTTATATTTTTCATTCATTTTTTTCATTTTTCATTCAGTTTGTTTTTCATTTTTTTTTATTTTTCATCTAGTCCATTATTCATTCACTACATTTTTTTTTTTTTTTCATACAGTTCACATCGTTTTTCTTTTTTCTTTTCTTTCTTTTTCTTTTTTTTTCATTCATTTTTCATTTTTGATTCAGTTCACACCTGTAATCTACGTGTTCTCTTATCTGTTTACATTCATCTAGTTATCTATCTATCTGTGTAACCCTTATCAGCTTTTATATTCATCTATCCAACTATCTATCTACCTATACACTTCTTCAGTCACTTATCTATCTGCTCATTCTACTCTTTTATCATCATTCTAATTCATTCTCATTTTACTACTCATTTTTACTATCCAAATCCCTCTATGTATCTTTTTCCTCTCCTTTTTCACTCTTTCTACTTCATATTCCACTATCCAAATCTCGTTATTTATTTTCTCTTCATCCTCCTTGTTTATCTTTGTGCTGCCCAAATCTCTTTTTCTATCATTCTCTTCATTTTCTTCCTTTTTCTCTTACTCATTCTAAAATCCAAATCTCTTATCTATCTTCTTCTTTACTTTTTTCCTTCTTTCTACTTTTCATCAACTATCTTACCTATCTCTTTCTCTACTAACTTTCTCTCTACTATTTACCTTTCCAATACCTGGTTCTTCATCTACCTACATACCTACCTTTCCACCCAATCTTCACCTTTCTTAAACAAGGGAGGAGGAGGACGCGAATCACTTGTCATTTTACTATCCAAATCTCTAATCTACCAATTATTTACCTTCTTCTTTACCTACCTACGTACCTACCTTTCCTTCCACTCAATTCTCTCCATCTTTCTTGAACGAGGGAGGAGGAAGAAGAGGAGGAGGAGGAGAAGGCAAAGGGTAGGAAGGTTCAGGCAGTAGAAATTTCCCGGGCCCAAAATAATCTTACCTCATTTTCCTATCCAAATCTCTTATCTATCTCTTATCTACGTATCTATTCACCTTCCTCCTCATCCACGCATCTTACCATCTGGCTCTCCACCTTTCTCAAACAAGGGAGGAAGAGGAAGAGGAGGAGGAGAAGGCAAGGAGTAGGAAGGGAAGGGTTAGTAGGAGGAATTTCTCACCCCCAACATAATCAGACTTCATTCTACATTCCAAATCTCTTATCTGCCTCTCTCTTGACCCTCTTCCTCGCTTCCTCATCTACGCACCTACCTTTCCACCCAATCTTCTCCACCTTTCTTCAGCGAGGAAGGAAGAGGAAGAGGAGAAGGAGGAGGAGGAGGCAAAGGAGTAAAAAGGGATGGGTTAGAGGAATTTCCCAGCGCCACATAATCACAGCTTGTCACTCGCCACCTGTTATTGCAATTACTTTCGTCCGGAGCCAAGAAACTCATTTAAACTTGAGGTGACGTGGCGCGACCCCTCCTGGCCTGGCTTTTTCACCGTGCCAGGAGTGAGGGAGAGGGAGGGGGAGGGAGGGGGAGGAGGAGGGAGAGAGGGTGAGGGAGGGGAGAGAGTGAGGGAGGGAGGGGGAAGAGGGAGAGAGAATGAAAGAGGAAAAAGAGAACACAAGAGAATGAAAGAGAACAAGAGAGAACGAAAAAAAGAAAACAAAAAAGGAAAATTGAAAAAGAAAACTTGGAGAAGAAAACTGAAAAAAAGAAAACTGAAAGGAACGAGAAAAGAACGAAAAAGAGAACGAGAAAAAGAGAACGAGAAAAAGAACGAAAAAAGAACGAGAAAGAGAACGAGAGAGAGAGAGAGAGAGAGAGAGAGAGAGAGAGAGAGAGAGAGAGAGAGAGAGAGAGAGAGAGAGAGAGAGAGAGAGAGAGAGAGAGAGAGACTGCCGGTTGAACTGATGGTTACTGCTAAGTCATAGTTAAACGTTACATCGATGTCATTTTCTTTTTTACAGCAAAGGAAGCAGCTCAAGGGCAAAAAAAGTAATAATGAGACAAAAAATCCCGCTCAACACCCCTGATGAGCGAGAGGCGGTGCAACATGACGACGCCTATTACAGCCTCGCTACCAGTGCCTGTTTATGTTTTAGCGAAGTCTACCCCAAAGTTGCTCCTACGAGTGCCGTAATCATCCATATTTGGCACCTAAGCCTGTTTTTGCCAGTTATATCTGCGTCTCAAACATCCTCTCCTAAAGTACCATAAAGGAAACCAAAAAAAAAGCTCGCTACTCGCTGCTCCTGTTAAGAATCAGAAGAGGTTTGCGAAAGAGCAGATAGTTACGTGAGAAGAGGTGTCCTGATACCTTCCTTTTGAATGAGTTCAAGCCGTAGGCAGGAGGAAATACAGATGAAGGAAGATCGTTCCAGAAATTACCAGCGTGAGGGATAAAAGAGTGAAGATGCTCGTTAACTCTTGCATAAGGGCTTTGGACAGTATAGGGATGAGGATGAGTAGAAAGTCGTATACGGCGGGGCCGCATAAAGGGGGAAGGCATGCAGTTAGCAAGTTCAGAAGAGCAGTCAGCGTGAAAATATCGATAGAAGATAGAAAGGGAGGCAACATGGCGGCGGATTTTGAGAGGTAGAAGACTATCAGTAGGAGGAGGAGAGATGATGAGACGCAGAGCCTTAGACTCCACTGTGTCCAGAAGAGCTGTATGAGTGGAGCCCCCCACACGTGAGATGCATACTCCATGCGAGGGTGGGAAGGTAATGGTGGGCTTAGCGACGGAACATGTACTGCGAGACCCAACTAAATGAAGGCGGAGAAGATGATAAAAAGATGGAAAGGTAATATGATGAATGATAAGCAAGACGGAAGGTAATGGCGGGTGCAGCGACAAAACATGTACTGGTGCTGGACGTAGTTTAATGAAGGCGGGTGTAGATGATAAAGTTTAATAAGATGGGAAGATGGTAGTAGATGCGGCAACATGATAATAACCGCAGGAAGTGACTCGGAGAAAGAGGAGCAGATGGTAATGGCTGATAAGATGGATACATAACTGTAGACGCGTCAACATAACATATACTGCAGGGTGTGACTCAGAGGAAAGGGAGTAGCTGATAACGCTGAATAGGATAGAAAGATAATATTAGGGGCGGGGAATGTAACTAAAAGACGGTAAAGTAAGTAATTGATGAAAGTTAGTAAGATGGAAGCATAATAGTCGATGCCGCAACAGAACGCGACTTAGTGCTTTCTTCTTACAGTAAAGGAGACACCTCAAGGTAAAGAAAATTAAACAAAAATAAAAGTCTTGACGTAGAAATATCACGGTCGCCACTCTGTTGCTTCGCTTGTCCTGAAATCATCCACACGAGTGGACTCACCCGCCCAGGACGAAAAATGAGCAAAGTTCAGAGAGCATGAAAAGTAGGAAAGGAAAAGAGGTCACCGCCAGAGTTGAGCTCTCTGTCTTTTTGGTCACCAAATAAGATGCAGAAATACAGAAAAAATAGACAAAAAATAAATAAACAGATGTATAGGAAACAGAAGCAACGATATAAGATTGAAGAGAAAAGATGTTTGCAGAGTTGATACACTGAAAACACTGAAAATACATAAAAACACAGATTAATAAAAGACAAAGATGTCTCCTTAATGTCAGCAAATAATTTCAAAACTCCTCGCCGCCCAGCCTCGTCCAGACTGGCGGGACAGCTCGGCAAGGAGTCACTGGGCGGCGCCTGTCGCGGGGACGTTAGGCAGCCGATTAGTGTTGAGGTTTAGGAGCCACGGCGCCGCGGGCCGAGGCGTTACCTGCCGGTTTTGATTCACCTGACTCAATTACCTGGCATTCCTTCCCTGCCCAACGTGTCTCATTTACCTTTCTTATTTATCTTCTATTTCGAACTGTCCTACCTGTCATTCACCCGTCATATTACCTTTCATTTACCTGCCTTTTCTTACCTGCCCAACGTGTCTTGACTCATTCACCCGCCTTATTTACCTTTTTCCAACGTGCCTCTCTTCCCTATGCTTACCTGTCTCATTAACCTGCCTCATTACCTGTCCTTTTCTAACTACCTTATCTGCCTGTCTCCCGTCTCTTGTCCCACCTGCCCGATTACTTACCCTACATAGCTGCCCTTCCTGTCTCCTTCACCAATCTTATTACCTGCTCTTTTCTAATTACCTTACCTGTTTTCACATGTATAATTTACCTGGTCTGGTGCCTCAGCTACCTGGAAGGGTTGAAAACTTGCCTGCCTAACATGTTCTTATTACCGGTTTTCTTTCTGTTCAACCTCGATCGACCTTGCGTTCTAATTACCAGTCAGAGCCGAAAGTCAAGCCTTCCTAACGTAACTAAACTTAAAAATGCGAACTTAACTTGTGTTCGGTAAAAGTAGGAAGTCATCAGCAGAAATATATTATAAACAAATACATCATGGCCTCATAATTTTTTTTTTTATATCAAAGGATGCGGCTCAAGGGCAACAAAAAGAGTACAAAAAGAAGCCCGCTACTCGCTACTCCCACAAAAGTAAAAAGTAAAGAGTAGCCAAAAGAGAGGTCAATTTCGGGTGGAGAGGTGTCTTGATACACTCCTTTTGAAAGAGGTCAAGTCATAGGCAGGAGGAAATACAGACGAAGGAAGACTGTTCCAGAGTTTACCAGTGAAGGAGATGAAAGAATGGAGATGCTGGTTAACTCTTACATAAGGAGTTTGAACAGTATAGGGATGAGCATGAGTAGAAAGTTGTATGCAACGGGGCAGCGGGAGAGGGGGGTGCATGCAGTTAGCAAGTTCAGAAGAGCAGTCAGCATGAAAATATCGATAGAAGATAGAAAGAGAAGCAACATGGCGGCAGAATTTAAGAGGTAGAAGGCTGTCAGTAAGAGGAGGAGAGCTGATGAGACGAAGAGCCTTTGACTCCACCTTGTCCAAAAGAGCTGTGTGAGTGGAGCCCCCCTACACGTGAGATGCATACTCCATACGAGGGCGGACAAGGCCCCTGTATAAGGGTAGCAACTGTGCGGAGGAGAGAAGAACTGGCGGAGGCGATACAGAACGCCCAAACTCGAGGAAGCTGATTTAGCAAGAGAGGAGATGTGTAGTTTCCAGTTGAGATTTTGAGCTAAGGATAGACCAAGGATTTTTTTTTTACAACTAAGGAGACAGTTTAAGGACGTAAAGAGAAATATAAAAAATGCCCGCTACTCACTGCTCCTGAATAGAGATCAAAGGAGTGTCCAAAAGAGAGGTCAATTTCGGGAGGAGAGGTGTCCTGATACCCTCCTCTTGAAAGAGTTCAAGTCGTAGGCAGGCGGAAATACAGATGAAGGAAGATTGTTCCAGAGTTTACGAGCGTGAGGGATGAAAGAGTGAAGATGCTGGTTGATTCTTGCATAAGGAGTTTGGACAGTATAGGGATGAGCATGAGTATAAAGTCGTGTGCAGCGGGGCCGCGGGAGGGGGGGGAGGCACGCAGTTAGCAAGTTCAGAAGAGCAGTCAGCGTGGAAATATCGATAGAAGATAGAAAGAGAGACAACATGGCTGCGGAATTTGAGAAGTAGAAGACCATCAGTATGAGGAGGAGAGTTGATGAGACGAAGAGCCTTTGACTCCACTCTGTCAAGGAGAACTTTGTGAGTGGACCCCCCCAACACACATGAGATGCATACTCCATACGAGGGCGGACAAGGCTCCTGTAAATGGATAGCAACTGTGCGGGGGAGAAGAACTGGCGGAGACGGTACAGAACGCCCAGCCTAGAGGAAGCTGATTTAGTAAGAGATGAGATATGAAGTTTCCAGTTGAGATTTTGAGTTAGGGATAGACCGAGAATGTTTAGTGTTGAAGAAGATGATAGCTGAGTGTTGTCGAAGAATAGTGGATAGTTGTCTGGAAGATTGTGTCGAGTGGATAGGTGGATAGACTGTTTTTGAGGCGTTGAAGGACACCAGGTTCCTCTTGCCCCAATCAGAAATAATAGTAAGGTCTGTGGCTAAGCGTTCTGTTGCCTCCAGCCTTGAATCGTTAAGTTCCTGTGGAGTGGGTCTTCTATTGAAAGAAGTTGAGTAATGCGTAGGAATGGATAGGACAGTTCGTTTTGGAAAGAAGATCATCAATGAACAACAGAAAGAGAGTGGGAGATAGGACAGAACCCTGTGGGACACCACTGTTAATAGGTTTAGGGGAAGAACAGTGACCGTCCACCATAGCAGTAATAGAACGGCCAGAAAGGAAACTGGAGATAAAGATAAAGAGAGAAGGATAGAAACCGTAGGAGGGTAGTTTGGAAATCAAAGATTTGTGCCAGACCCTATCAACAGCTTTTGATCTGTCCAGCGCAATAGCAAAGGTTTCACCGAAACGGCTAAGAGAAGATGACCAAGAGTCAGTTAGGAAGGCAAGGAGATCATCAGTAGAACGCCCCTTGCGGAACCCATACTGGCGATCAGATAGAAGGTTAGAAGTGGAAAGTTGCTATTGAATCTTCTGGTTAAGGATTGATTCAAAAGCTTTAGATAGACAAGAAAGTAAAGCTATAGGGCGGTAGTTTGAGGGATTGGAGCGGTCACCCTTCTTAGACACAGGCTGTACAAAGGCATACTTCCAGCAGGAAGGAAAGATAGAGGTTGATAGGCAGAGACGAAAGAGTTTGACCAGGCAGGGTGTCAGCACAGAAGCACAGTTTTTAAGGACAATAGGAGGCACTCCATCAGGTCCATAAGCCTTCTGAGAGTTGAGGCCAGAGAGGGCATAGAAAACATCATTAGGAAGAATCTGAATAACAGGCATAAAGGAGTCAGAGGGGGATGAGTAGGAGGAATAAGCCCAAAATCGTCCAAGGTGGAGTTCTTACAGAAAGTTTGAGCGAAGAGTTCAGCCTTAGAGACAGATGAGACGGCAGTGCTGCCGTCAGGGTTAAGGAGAGGAAGGAAAGAGGAAGAAGTGAAATTGGAGGAGATATTTTTGGCTAGATGCCAGAAGTCACGGGAAGAATTAGAAGAAGAAAGGTGTTGACATTTTCTATTTAAAAAAAAGTTTTGGTAAGTCGGAGAATATATTTGGTACGATTCCGGGCTGAAATGTATAGATCAAAGTTAGTGGGAGTTCGAAGGCTCTGGAGCCTTTTGTGAGCTGCCTCTCTATCTTTAATAGCACGAGAACAAGCATGATTAAACCAAGGCTTTTTAGCATGAGGAGTAGAGAAAGTACGTGGAATGTATGCCTCCATTCCATGCGCAGAGCACACACAGCGGGGTCTCTCTCCTGGAAGCAGTAATCATTCCACGGAAAATCGGAAAAGTACATCCTCAGGTCGTCCCACCGAGCTGAAGCAAAATGCCAGAAGCATCGCCTCCTCGGTGGGTCCAGAGGATGTACAGGAGCGATAGGAGAGGATACAGAAATAAGGTTATGATCGGAAGAGCCCAACGGAGAGAACAGTTTGACAGAGTAAGCAGAAGGATTAGAGGTAAGGAAGAGGTCTAGAATGCTGGGCCTGTCTCCAAGACAGTCGGGAATACGAGTAGGGTGCTGAACCAACTGCTCTAGGTCGTTCAGGAGAGCAAAGTTGTAGGCTTGTTCACCAGGCTGGTCAGTGAAAAAGGATGAAAGCCAAAGCTGGTGGTGAACATTGAAATCTCTCAAGATGGAGATTTCAGCGAAGGGAGAGTGGGTCAAGATGCGCTCCACTTTAGAGTTCAAATAGTCAAAGAGTTTTACATAGTTAGTAGAGTTAGGTGAGAGATAAACAGCACAAATGTATTTAGTAATAGAATGACAATGAAGTCTTAGCCAGATGGTGGAAAATTCAGAAGAGTTAAGGTCGTGGGCACGAGAGCAAGTGATGTCGTTGCGCACGTTGGCGCAACATCCAGCTTTGGACTGAAATTTAGGATAGAGATAGTAGGAGGGAACAGAGTAGAGGTTGCTGTCAGTAGCCTCAGAAACCTGTGTTTCGGTGAGGAAGAGAAGATGAGGTTTAGAGGAGGAGAGATGGTGTTCCACTGAATGAAAATTAGAACGGAGACCGCGAATGTTGCAGCCAGAAAAGGAATCCTCCCTGGGGAAATTTATGGGCCCCCTCCCAGGCGGGGACTCCGAGGCAGTTATTTATATATATATATATATATATATATATATATAGAGAGAGAGAGAGAGAGAGAGAGATACACATGGGATATATGAAATGGAATGTGAAAAACAAACAATATATATTGTGATCTGTACACAAAATTACAATACAATGTGATGATACTGTTCTTGACAATAGGATTTCTTCATGTGTCTGTATTAAACCCCATTATTTTTGAAATTTCTTCCAAATAAGGCAACCCTACCAACTTGCCCCCTTTGAATTTGTCCATCTGTGACAGAAGTCTTTTGTTTACGGTCTGATATTTTTTCTTTGTATTGGGGACACTCCTGTCGACAGTGTTGTGTTCCGTCTTGATGGTTAGCTTGTGTTGTTCCTTTTGGTATTTTTCTGCAAGAACTGGCACTTCAGGGTGGTTGGGGACTGATTTAGCAAAGCCATACGAGCATACAAGGGCGGCTTCAAGTTGATCGTCGGACAACATATTTTCATTCAGAGTTGAAAGCATGAGCAGCGGATCTACTGGAAGTGCTGCACTGGGACCTGCAAATCAAGAGCTAGCACCATTGGCGGACAACTACGCGAGATGCCCAACCCAGCCCAGAACCACCACCCTAATCCTGGGCAAACGGTAGTGGAGGTTATACTGTCAACCATGAAGGAGCGTGCAGCTACCACGGCAGAGCCTATTAGTCACATTGTGGACAGCTGTTTTGCCCAAATTCAAGTTGAATGGGCTTGTCTCATACCAAGTGTAGACTCATTAAAAAGGACACTTCGACGACAACGACAGCTGGCAGGTGTAAGGGAACTAGGGCCCTTTAAAATGACAGTTTCTGGAGACACCTTCCTGCGATGTGAAGAGGACGGAATGCTGATCTTTGCCTCGGTTCCTGGCACAGTCGCAGCACTGGTTCGGTGACGGGACCTTCAAGGTGACTCCACAGGGTTTCACGCAACAATATAGTCTCCACGCCTTTACGGGGTAAGGCGTAGCCTATCCAGATATTTTGTTTTTATTTATTAATGATCCACGAGACATCCTAGAGTTAAATCAAAGTATGTGCTTATCTTTGTATTCATTCATACACACACTGATAATATTTCTGTGGGGTCTGATTCACTTGTTTGAGTGAAACTCTATTGTGAAAAACAGTCACATATTCGTGTCACTAGTAAAAATGGAACTAGTAATGAAAGTTTTGCCACCATGAGATATACACAAATAGATAAATATGAAACCTCACGAAGTCACAATAAGTGACATCACCTGCTTTGCACAGTAAAAGTATGCTATTTGTGGTATCTGACACCCACAAAATGGCGTACAGGCTGGTTCGGGCCTGCGGGCTACAGGCCTATACGTATTTTCATATTATTGTTCTCTTGTTTGTTCAATGTTCTGTTCAAGAAAAAGAATACCCATAATTTTAGTTAGTTTTTGGTTATAAGGATACTTTACGAAATACAATTATAACACTACCTTCTACTAGTTAGGAAACGTACTGAATCCTGGATCGGCTACGGAATGTCAGGTGCGCCTATTCGGGGTGCCTCGCACCTGCTCTCCATCCGCCAAATAGGGCGGAGCAGCATTCCACGGGTAAAAGGTCGAATTACACTTCTGATCGCCTTCATGTTGTTTATATAGCTGAAGAAGGATTTCGAACTAATTTTACATTTGGTTGCAATGTTTTCTTCGTATCTACACTTAACCTGACATGCTAATCTTTTTACTCGCCGCCTGACTTCATGATAAAGTCTAATATTTTCGGGCGTGCTTTGTTCTTTCTTTTGCCTGTAAAACAATTTTCTCTCCCTAACGAGTGTTTAATTTTGGTATTAAACCAAGGTAGGCTTTTATTAGAGTTACTTCGCTTTTCGCACTATGGGACAAATGTGTTATGCTGAGTGAGTAAATGATTTTTAAAGTTTAGCCAGGCTTCCTCTACGTTGCCATCATCTGTTAGTTTTTGTCGGTTTTCTTCGAAATTAGCTATTTTGAAATTGGGCACCTTTACTTTATTTTCAGTCACTGTTGTTTGAGCTCTAATGTCGACGCGCACTAATTTATGATCGCAAGAACCGAGGTGTTTTCCTACCATGACATTACTGACTAGGATCTCTTGGGTGGCTATAACAAGGTCTAGCATGTTATTTTGTCGAGTTGGTTCAGTAACCATTTGGCTTGGGTAATTTTCTTCAAAAAAATCGATAATTCTATGTGACTCGCCTTCTGTACCCGACTGTGTCGCCCAGTCGATATGGGGGAGATTAAAGTCTAATATCAGCGAGTCGATAAGTGACTGCCTTAAAACGTTGTACATTTCAACATGTTCGAGTGATTGATCCGGAGGCCTGTAGGTGACAGATATATTTAAATTGATTTTTTACAATGTTTACTCGCATGAACAAATGTTCAACGTTACTGTCTCTTGGTGTTCTGTCAGTGGGTTGGAAATAGCTTTTGACGTAAAGGGCGACGCCACCACCTCTGCGGTTAACGCGATCTTTGTTAAAGAGTCTGTTGCCATCTATGTTGTATTCTGAACTTAAATCAATATTTGTGGTATCGATGAATGTTTCGGTTATAGCAATTATGTCAAAATTTTCTGATGAAACAAAACATCTAAATTAATCAAACTTGTTTCTTATGCTTCGCGCATTGAAACTTAGGACTTTTATATTATCTTGAGGTTCAGTAATAGAGGTGGTGTTACTTGCGGGTTCAGTTTCGCGTTTGTTGTAATGCATGCCGTCTATTTGCATGGGCGAGGTGGAGGGACGTGGCCGAGAACAGTTTTTTGTTCGGGTGTCACGTACAGCGTCGTTAAAGAGCCTTCCGGATCTGGCTGCCCCGATGGGTGACAGGTGTATTCTCTCCCTCTGGAAGAGCTCACCCTGCCCGTAGAAATTGTCCCAGGAGTTAAAGAACTCGAGGTGAAGCTCCCCGCAAAGTCTGTAAGCGGCTGTTGAGGCTGATCGCCTTGCTGAAGAAGTCGCTCGCCGCAGAATTCCTGAAATCATAATGTTAGAGGAATAAGACTTGTACTGCTGGATAAGCCTATTGTACTTGTCCAGCAGTTCATCAGATCGGGTCGTGATGACGTCGTTCGTACCTGTGTGGAGAAAAAAGAGAGTGAATAGAAGCCTCAGCGGAGAACTCGTCCAGGGTAGATGTGATGTCGTCAACTCCTGCTCCGGGATAATAATAGTTACGCCTACGACGGGGGACTCTTCCACATAATTCAACCACCTGATGGCGAATCATAGAGTCCCCAACCAAGAAATTGCTCTGCTCCTCGTCCTCCTCTTCCAGTAGGGCAAATCTGTTGAAACAATAAGTAGGGTAAATGGCTCTGGGGGCGGGTCTGGCTCCTCCTCTCAGGGGACTGAAGCCTGCAGTGTAAGGTGAAGCTCTTCGATTCTCCTGTGGCGAGACATCTTCGGTTGACGGCGGGGCTTGGAGAGCAAGCGCGGCGGGTGATGGGGCGTCATTGGCAGCAGGTGCGACGATGTCGGCGTGGATAAAATCCTGCAAAGTTTCGACAGTACGTGTTAATTCAGTGATCTTCTCCTGGCCAGCTGTCAGCCTCTCATCTTGTTCAAGGAGTCTGGTTTCCATCTGCTGTCTCAACAGGCAGATCTTGCAAACGGACGGGCATGAGAAGTTCCCAGTGCATGATGAACATTTCTTTAGCTCCATCTGGGTAAGCAAAAGGGAGCAAGTGAGAGGTTAGTATTTAACATTGGGTTAGGCAAAGGGGTCGCGCACGAGAGAGAGAGAGAGAGAGAGAGAGAGAGAGAGAGAGAGAGATTTACATAGAAAATCAGACCACACAGACCCCATGGTCCAGACTAGGTGGTCTGTCCTTAAACCTAAGTGATTCTACATTAATCAGAAGGCTCCAAAACGATGCATTTCAACTCTAGTTGATATTAAGTTGATGGAAATGACGGTTGAGGTTGTTTTTGAAGGAGTCAATCGTGTTACACTGGACCACTGACGGTGGGAGCTTATTTCATTCTCGCACTACAATGTTGGTGAAGAAAAATTTGGTGCAGTCTGAATTTACTTGTCTACATTTGAGTTTTACGCCATTGTTCCTCATACGCAAAGTGTCATCGATCATAAACAATGTAGATCTGTCTACGTTCGTGAAACCATTAAGTATTTTAAAACATTCGATCAGTTTTCCTCGAAGGCGACGTTTCTCATGAGAGAACATGTTAAGGGTGGAAAGCCTTTCTTCGTAAGATTTGTTGCGCAAGGAAGGGATCATTTTTGTTGCCCGACGCTGAACACCTAATTTAGCAATGTCTTTTGCATGGTGGGTAGACCAAAACTGTACCTCATATTCCAAGTGGGGTCTGACTAAAATATTGTAGAGCGGAAGTATTACATCTTTATTCTTGAATAAAAAGTTCCTTTTAATGAAGCCCAACATTCTGTTCGCTTTATTTGCTGCATCGATGCATTGATGTGATAATTTGAAGTTTGACGCGATTTTAATCCCCAGGTCCTTAACGTATTGAACGCTTGTGAGTTTAACGCCGCGTATTTCGTAATCGAACTTCTTATTTTTTGTTCCAACTTGAAGGACCTGGCACCTGTCTACGTTAAAGGGCATCTCCCATTTATCCGACCAAGCTGAAATTTTGTGCAAATCCTCTTGGAGGCTTTGCCTATCTTCGTCAGTGAGAACCGAGTTACCAATCTTTGTGTCGTCTGCAAATTTACTAATGCGATTATTGAGTCCAACATCCACATCGTTGATGTAAATAATGAAGAGCACTGGGCCAAGAACTGAGCCCTGAGGGACGCCACTAGTGACTGGCGCCCACTCTGAGTTAAATCCGTCAATCACAACTCTTTGTTGTCTGTTGCTCAACCAATTCGCGATCCATTGGTTTACTGGACCGTCAATGCCTATTTGCTTTAATTTATAAAGTTATTTATGATGTGGGACTTTATCAAACGCTTTCTGGAAATCAAGAGAGACTACGTCCACTAATTTGGTTACGTCATAAATTGAGAAGAGATCGTTATAAAAAGTCAGTAGGTTTGACAGGCAGGATCTTTTGTTACGGAAGACATGTTGTGAATCCCCAATTAATGAGTGGCTTTCGAGGTAACTCACAATTTTGTCTCTAATTATGCTCTCGAGTAGCTTACCTACAATTGATGTTAGACTAATGGGTCGGTAGTTACCTGGTATTTTTTTGTCTCCTTTCTTAAAAATCGGTGTCACGTTAGCCTTTTTTTCAATCCGAAGGGACGATGCCTTGTCGCAAGGACATATTGAATACGGTAGTGAGGGAGGAGAGTATTTCGCTCATTGTTTCTTTAAGCAGTATAGGATATACTTTGTCGGGTCCGGGACTTTTATTTGTTTTAAGTGAATGGAGAGCTTTAAGGACTTCATCGGTTGTTATTTCAAAATTAGGCAATGCATGCTCGAGATTTACAATAGTACTGGTGTTGGTGGTAGCGAGAGGAAGACTGTGAGTATTAAACACCGAGGAAAAGTAATTGTTTAAGAGGTTCGCAATGTGTTGGCTGTCAGTCACTAGTGCACCGTCGCTGTTTGTTAAGGGTCCCACTTTTGATCGCCTTTCTGTTGTTTATGTAACTGAAGAAAGATTTCGGATTATTTTTACAGTTGGCTGCAATATTTTCTTAATATCTACGCTTTGCCTGGCCTACTAGTCTTTTTACTCGTCGCCTGGCATCATTATAAAGTCTAATGTTTTCGGGCGTGCTTTGTTATTTCTTTAACCTGTAAAACAAATTTCTCTCAGAGGAGGGGAGGAAGGGAGGAAGAGAGGAAGGGAGAGAGCGAGAAAGATTAAGGGAGAGGAAGGAGGAAGAGGGAGAGGGAGAAGGCAGGAGAGAGCGAAAGTGGAAGCGAGAGAGGGGGACCGAGAGAGAGGGAGCGAGAGAGAGGGGGGGAACATGGAAGAGGTGGGCGCAAGGGAGAGGGGGCGCGAGTGAGAGGGAGGAGCGAAAGAGAGGAACGCTAGAGAGAGAGAGAGGCAGGTGAGGGGGTAATTATGAGATTAAATAGGTTTCAGGGGAATAGTCAGTTCAGGTCGCTCTCCACACCTGTGAGGGAGTGGTTACCTGGAATTTGGAAATATCTAATAAATAGGACGGATAGAGTGTAACACTGATGTTTTGTGTAGCCTATATGTGTATACATATGTTTTACAGAGCGCTACGTCGAGAAGGTAGATGCAGGGGAGAGGTACTAAAATTAAGGGCAAAAACTTTTCTTTTCAGAGAAGCACACTTCGATTGCACAGCCATCGGCAATCAGCTTATGGCACTCAGCACACGGTACTGCAGAGAGCTCACAGACTCGGCGCACAGTACTCGACACAACAATCAGCACACAGACTCAGCACACAGCACACGCCGCACAGATAGTACACAGACTCCACGTGCAGCACTGGGACTACATTCAGCTCACAGCACACAGTACAGCGTCGGCACTCAGCACACAGCAGGATCGTCAAATCGGCTGGCAAACAACAGTTTATAACAGTCGGCGAGTACTGAAGACGCCTTAAAGAGCGAAATTAAGTCCTTTACTAATGCGATTATTGAGTCCAACATCCACATCGTTGATGTAAATAATGAAGAGCACTGGGCCAAGAACCAAGCCCTGAGGGATGCCACTAGTGACCGGCGCCCACTTTGAGTTAAATCCGTCAATCACAACTCTTTGTTGTCTGTTGCTCAACCAATTCGCGATCCATTGGTTTACTTGACCGTCAATGCCTATTTGCTTTAATTTATAAAGTTATTTATGATGTGGGACTTTATCAAACGCTTTCTGGAAATCAAGATAGACTACGTCCACTAATTTGGTTACGTCATAAATTGAGAAGAGATCGTTATAAAAAGTCAGTAGGTTTGACAGGCAGGATTTTTTGTTACGGAAGCCATGTTGTGAATCCCCAATTAATGAGTGGCTTTCGAGGTAACTCACAATTTTGTCTCTAATTATGCACTCGAGTAGCTTACCTACAATTGAAGTTAGACTAATGGGTCGGTAGTACCTGGTATTTTTTTGTCTCTTTTCTTAAAATTCGGTGTCACGTTAGCCTTTTTTCCAATCCGAAGGGACGATGCCTTGTCGCAAGGACATATTGAATACGGTAGTGAGGGAGGAGAGTATTTCGCGCTTTGTTTCTTTAAGCAGTATAGGATATACTTTGTCGGGTCCGTGACTTTTATTTGTTTTAAGTGAATGGAAAGCTTTAAGGACTTCATCGGTTGTTATTTCAAAATTAGGCAATGCATGCTCGAGATTTACAATAGTACTAGTGTTGGTGGTAGCGAGAGGAAGACTGTTAGTATTAAACACCGAGGAAAAGTAATTGTTTAAGAGGTTCGCAATGTGTTGGCTGTCAGTCACTAGTGCACCGTCACTGTTTGTTAAAGGTCCAATACCACTTTTGATCGCCTTTCTGTTGTTTATGTAACTGAAGAAAGATTTCGGATTATTTTTACAGTTGGCTGCAATATTCTCTTCATATCTACGCTTTGCCTGACCTACTAGTCTTTTTACTCGTCGCCTGGCATCATTATAAAGTCTAATGTTTTCGGGGGTGCTTTGTTCTTTCTTTAACCTGTAAAACAATTTTCTCTCAGAGGAGGGGAGGAAGGGAGGAAGAGAGGAAGGGAGAGAGCGAGAGAGATTAAGGGAGATTAAGGAGGAAGAGGGAGAGGGAGAAGGAAGGAGAGAGCGAAAGTGGAGACGAGAGAGGGGGACCGAGAGAGAGGGAGCGAGAGAGAGGGGGGGAACATGGAAGAGGTGGGCGCAAGGGAGAGGGGGCGCGAGTGAGAGGGAGGAGCGAAAGAGAGGAACGCTAGAGAGAGAGAGAGGCAGGTGAGGGGGTAATTATGAAATTAAATAGGTTTCAGGGGAATAGTCAGTTCAGGTCGCTCTCCACACCTGTGAGGGAGTGGTTCCCTGGAATTTGGAAATATCTAATGAATAGGACGGATAGAGTGTAACACTGATGTTTTGTGTAGCCTATATGTGTATACATATGTTTTACAGAGCGCTACGTCGATAAGGTAGATGCAGGGGAGAGGTAGTAAAATTAAGGGCAAAAACTTATCTTTTCAGAGAAGCACACTTCGATTGCACAGCCATCGGCAATCAGCTTATGGCACTCAGCACACAGCACACGGTACTGCAGAGAGCTCACAGACTCGGCGCACAGTACTCGACACAACAATCAGCACACAGACTCAGCACACAGCACACGCCGCACAGATAGTACACAGACTCCACGTGCAGCACCGGGACTACATTCAGCTCACAGCACACAGTACAGCAGTCGGCACTCAGCACACAGCAGGATCGTCAAATCGGCTGGCAAACAACAGTTTATAACAGGCGGCGAGTACTGAAGACGCCTTAAAGAGCGAAATTAAGTCCACGACGAAACGATAGCGGAAGCAAGTGAGGTCATGGGACGCGAAGCGCATGACCTATCGCTGAAAGGAGTGGGCAGCGAATGTAAAAGAAAAGTTTCTGCCCCCGTCGAGGATCGAACTCGAGTTCGATCCTCGACGGGTATGGTACGCCTAAACCACTCGGACACGGAGACGCCCTAAGGAGAGGGAGAGAGATAGATAGATAGAGAGAGAGAGAGAGAGAGAGAGAGAGAGAGAGAGAGAGAGAGAGAGAGAGAGAGAGAGAGAGAATGTTTACACACACACACACACACACACACACACACACACACACACGCGCGCAGACAGACAGACAGACAGACAGACAACCAGACAGACAGACATACAGTCAGACAGATACACACACACACACACACACACACACACACACAGATAGACGGCTCCGCGTTCAGGAGGACACGAGTTCAATCCCCGACCGGTGCCACCAAGCTGGGATTTTTCAGCCGCCGTCGAGTGGCTTAAAATTACCCACATGCTGTCCAGAAGACCACCTATCAACCCAAACTCTAGATTCTAGGATTAAAGATGAGCTCCGAGAGGGCAGCATGAGCCATTGCAAGATGGCGCCACTATAAAACACTCGCCTGCGCCAGAACGGGCTGGGCCGACCATCAGGCCCCACCGGGAAGAAGCCTTGGACCGACCATCAGGATCCACCGGGAAGAAGCCTACCGGGGCATTAGGACAAGACGTAAAAAAAAATATATATATATATATATATATATATATATATATATATATATATATTATATATATATATATATATTTATATATATATATATATATATATATATATATATATATATATATATACATATATATATATATATATATATATATGCCGATGACTCTTCTCTGCATTACTCAATTTCTTTTGATAGAAGACGAACCCAACAGGAACTATATGATTCCAGGCTGGGGCCGCAGAACGCTTAACATCAGACCTTACTATCATTTCCGATTGGGGCAAGAAAAACCTGGTGTTCTTCAACGTCAAAAACTCAATTTCTTCACCTATCAATTCGACATAATTTTCCAAACACCTATCTCCTATTTTTCGACAACACTCAGGTGTCACCTTCTACACTAAACATCCTCGGTCTATACTTAAGTCAAAATCTCAACTGGAAGCTCCATATCTCTTCTCGCACTAAATCAGCTTCCTCGAGGTCGGGCGTTTTGTATCGTTTCCGCCAGTTCTTTTCCCCTTCACAGATGCTGTCCATATATAGGGGCCTTGTCCGCCCTCGTATGGAGTATGCATCACAAGTGTGTGTGTGTGGGGGGGGGGGCTCCACTCACACAGCTCTTTGGTATTTGAGAAATAGCCTTTAAAATTTGTAAAGCCCGTTCTCGGTAATCATTTCTTTCTCAATTTAAATTTTTATTATATATGTTTTTGACGATCATGTAGTGATATTTCACCATTCGAGACATTTAAGTATTGCAATAATTATATTCTATTTAATGTGAGGTATTCATTGGGGTGATGTTGTCGGACACCTTGAATTTTCTGTTTTTGCGCCTTTACTGGGATATTGTTTTTACCTTACATCTGAGGGTCATCAGAGTGTCGCTTCATTGAAAAGGGATTTATTTTTACCAGCAGTGGGTGCCTTCTCTTTACTATATGACTATTTATTACCAAATTTCCGAGCTAAGGTAGTTCAGCCCCACCAGCAAGGAAAGTCTGTTGGCGGATGCATTCTTTATGGTGAAGAAGTGAGCTGGTGAGGTGTGCTGGTGAAGAGTGGTGTGTAGGTGTGCTGGTCGTTGGGGCGATGTGGGAAAGACGTGAGTGAGGCTGGTAGTTGGATATTCCATGTATTTTTCTCTCCTCATTCTTTTCCATCTTTATTTCCCTTATATGGCAAAAACGCTGAAGCTTGGTGTTCGTTTTGGGCATAACTGGATGACTGGTGATGTGAATATAACATCACAGCAGCGTCAGCCGAGCGTTAGGCGAACGGAAGGAGCAAAGGAGCTCAGATTCATCGTAATGACGATCAGGTGACCACTGGAGACTCACTTGGCTGGCTTCCCCTGTCATAAAGCTTCTTCAAGCCTAATTGAGACAAAAACAAAAATAAAAACCCCGTATTTAATGTATGGAGGCCGATGTTGTGCCACATTCCATTTTGGTTTTAAAATCCATATACCGAGCTGTCCATTTAAATTTCTACCAATTCACGATAATTCAATTTGTCAGCGAGATATTACTTAGGCAGTATGCTAGGATGGTCTTAGTTTGAAAGTATGCCGAAATTGAGAAATATATTTTTTCTTCTTAATACTTATTGATCTCAGTATTCTCTTTAATATGAATTATAAGGCTTATTACATTGCATGTAAGTTGCCTATAATATTAACAATTGTCCTAGCTTCATGTAGGTAAATCAATAATACAAATATATATCTGAATATAAACTAAATTTACTGAAAATAGTATTTATATTACTTTTACTTAAGCGTATCAAAAGGAAATATAAAACAGACTATCATGAGATACTATTATATTTTGTCCCTCGTTGCTTCTGACATATTTAAGCAAAGATATAACATTAAATAAAACAATAGTGGAATTTTTTTCACTACTGTTGTTGCATTCTCATAAGTTTCCCGCTTTTTGCGATTCTACACCACGTTGCGTGCAATGCGACGGTGTTTAAAAAAGGCGAGATTGTTGTGTACATGATCTTTGTTGTGGTGGTGGCAGTACACGGTACCATGGCTAGCTGAGGGCAAAGTGGTAGATCCGGAACAATGATTGTGGTACTGTGGTACTTTTATGCTGCTTTCATTATATTACACCATCACAACAAAGGTCATGCTGGAGCCACGCCTGGGGAACATAGGGAGCTCCACCAACTGCTGAATCTGACTCTCTCCGCGCGTCACCGTCACAGTGAGAGTTTTGTACTTCTGCTGGGGATCTGCCACTGTGACACTGATCTCAGAGCTGCCGATGGTAAGGAGGGCGAGGCAGGGCAGATCCACGGAGAGAGTCACGAGTTCCGCACCGCCACACGCAGCGGTCACATCCCCTGCCTCAAACAGCGCGGCACCCAGGGTCTGTTGATAGACATGGGAAACTGAGATCAAAGTAAACGGAAGTGACCCATTGTCCAGTATAAAATAATGCACGTGTGCCACCGCGATGATTCGTTCATGTGTGTGTGTGTGTGTGTGTGTGTGAGAGAGAGAGAGAGAGAGAGAGAGAGAGAGAGAGAGAGAGAGAGAGAGAGAGAGAGAGCGAGACAAACTGTGTGTGTGTGTGTGTGTGTGTGTGTGTGTGTGTGTGTGTGTGTGTGTGTGTAATGATTTAATAATAACATATGGGTAGGCGGTGGCTGAGTCGTAGCGTGCGGGCTCCACATTCACCACGTGATGGATGACACGGGTTCGAATCCTCACGCTACCACCTGGGATTTTTCAGTCACCGCCGAGTGGCCTAAGATTACCCACATGCTGTCCTGAAGACCACCCATCAACCCGGACTCTAGAGGAAACAGTCCAAGTGAATCAAGAAGGAGTTCCGGGGGGCAGCATGAGCCAAGAAAAGATGGCGCCACTATAAAACACTTGCCTGCGCCATGACGGGCTGGGGCCGACTACCATCCAGGCCCCTTAAGAAAGCCTACCGGCGCCAAAAGGCTGACACTTAAAAAAAAAAAAAATTACAATAATAGGCGATAGCTGAGTGGTTGGCGTGCGGGCCCCGCATTTGCCGCGTTCTGAACGACGCGGGGTCGAATCCGCCGCTACCACCTACGATTATTCAGTCTCCGCCGAGTGGCCAAAGACTACCCACATGCTGTCCTGAAGACCACCCATCAACACGGACCCTAAAGGAAACCGTCCAAGTGAATCAAGAACGAGATCTGGGGGTCAGCATGAGCCAGGTAAACATGGCGCTTTTATAAACACCTACCTGCGCCACAACGGGTTGGGGCCGACTACCAGGCCCCTCAAGCCTACCGGCGCAATAGGCCAGCACGTAAAAAAAAAAAAAAAAAGGTTTATTCACTGCTTACAGTTTACATAGAAAAAAAAAACGGTGGAATACAATACACTGCATGAGCTGTGATGAGCATATAGAGTCGGTCTGTCGGCACGCTGATACGAGACGCCTTAAATTGGCTCCTCCATTTTCGGAGAGAGCAGTCTCTCTGACGGTCCCCCTAATAACCCGTGCCCATGAAAATATGGACAAATATTCAATAACAATAACAACGGCACAATTTCCCACGGGCAGATGACTCAAAGCGAGAGATCCAGACGGGTGTTGGCCAAGGTACTCAGGGGCCGTGGCGACTCCTGGGTAATTTTTTACTGAGTCGTTGTGAACTGTGTATAGTGTTAGTGTATATTATAACTATAACTTTAATAACGTTCCAAATAAGCATAGGTAGAGAGGGGCATGCCAAATTTTGCTCGAGCTCTCAATCACTCCTTTGGAATTGCTGTATCACCGGTAATACATTTATTTCTTGACTATCTTACATGAACATTTGCTAATTATGAAAGTATCACCAAGCAAAAAGCAGCAACTTTAAGATTTCCAGAACAGCGAGATAACTTACTGCAAGTCAAACCAACAGTGCCACACCCTATGTTCCTAGAATAAACAGTAACACCCAACGTCCTACACCTATTCCTAACCTCTATTTTGTGTCTCTGCTGGACTCCTTCGATCACAACCTTATGTCCGTATTTTGTCCTACTCTCCTTTAAGGGCGATGAGCCCAATGAAGAAATTATGGCTTTGACTTTATCTTTGTGCTTAGTGGGATAACCTGAAGTGTCACCTTTCTGATTTTCCGAGGACTGATTACTGCTTACAGGTCAGAAACCCAACGATGTGTGCCTAGCGCATTATGAAAGTGATTTGATAGAGGCATACCATTCCACATACTCTCCTTACTTCTCCTAATAATTTGCCACGGTTCAGTCACACTTATTCTAGTTCTATCAAATATAGAGGCAGCTCACAGAAGGAACCTGGTCCGGTATACAGAAAATTTCATAAAAGCTCTTCTTAAAGCCACTCATAAATTCAAAAATTCTCCTCATAGTTAGCAGTTAGACTTGTGAGGCATGCAGAGAAACTCACAAGGCGACTCCTAACTATGAGCTAAGTGATTTATGAGCTACTTATAAGAAGGCGCCTCGCGGTGAATCTTTCGCTACTACGTAATAGCGCTAACGTTTGGTTAAAAACACTCATATGACGATAATATGGTTATGGTGGTATGTTGTTATCACTTTAAAGTTAAAAGTAGAAACTTTATTAATGTACTAGTTGCAGGAATGAGATTCTCTCAACATATTATACCTCGAAAAGAATATATGTGGATTTACTTTGGCTGGCGGCAGACGCTGCCCACCTCGGCTCAGAACAACAACAGTCACAAGAAGTCTATAGTCCGTTTCATTCCATCTGTCCACTCATGAACGTTGATGTGGCACCTGCGCATTGTTAGCTCGTGATTGCGAGATGATCAGCTTTATATGTTTAGTGATATATTTGAATGTTTGTGTATACATAGGTGAGTGAACTTTTAGATAATATGTAGTCTGAAATGTCTGAAATAAGAACATAAGAACATAGGAGTCTGCAAGAGGCCGGTAGACCTGTACGAGGCAGCTCCTCTGAACCTAAGCTCCCGTGTAGCTCCCGTGTATCTAATCCCACCTAATATCGCTGTCTATGAATTTATCTAATCTATTTTTGAATGTAATAATTGTATTGACACTCACCACATGACTCCTAAGTCTATTCCACTCATCCACCACCCTGTTTGTATACCAGTTTTTGCCTATGTCCCTGTTGAATCTGAATTTATCCAGTTTAAACCCATTACTTCGTGTCCTACACGGTTCTCTTACCAACAAAACCTTATGAATATCTCCCTTATTAAAGCCCTTCATCCATTTATAAACTTGGATCATGTCTCCACGCACCCATCGCCTTTCTAGAGAATGCAAGTTTAACTGTTTGAGTCTTTCCTCGTATGGCAAGTTTATCAACCCCTGAATCATCTTAGTCATCCTCCTCTGCACCGATTCTAACGTTTTGATATCCATTCTATAGTAAGGTGACCAGAACTGAGCCGCATAGTCAAGATGAGGTCTAACTAATGCTAAATGTAGTTTGAGGAAGACTTCGGCGCTTCTGTTGCTTACGCTCCTTGAAATAAATCCCAGTACCCTATTTGCTCGATTTCTAACTCGAATGCATTGTGCCCTTGGACGGATGTCAGAGCTCACTAAGACCCCTAAATCCCTCTCGCACCCAGACCTGCTTATGAGAGTGTCATTTAAGCAATAATTATGTGAGGGGTTGTTCCTATCTACACTCAGAATACTGCACTTCCCTACACTGAACTCCATCTGCCATTTATCCGCCCAGTCATACAATCTGCTGAGTTCACCCTGGAGAATACTAGCGTCCTGATCCGACTCAATTACTCTACCAATCTTGGTATCATCTGCAAACTTACTAACATCACTACTAATTCCTGTATCTAAATCATTGATATAAATAACAAACAAAAGTGGACCTAATACCGAACCTTGTGGGACCCCACTCGTAACACATCCCCAGTCAGGTCTTTTACCATTGATTTGCACTCTTTGCTTCCTATTGCTAAGCCACGCCTTGACCCAGTTCAAAACTTTACCCTCTACTCCGTGAGCCTGTAATTTAAGCAACAGTCGTTGGTGAGGAACTTTGTCAAACGCTTTACTAAAATCAAGATAGATTACATCATAATTTTCATCTCTGTCTACCGCCTCAAATACTTTATTGTAGAAGGACAAGAGATTGGTGAGGCATGACCTACCTTTTGTGAACCCATGGTGCGAGTCGTGAATTAAACTATGTTTCTCTAAATGCTCCCGAATGTTCCTGGCTGTTATGGACTCCAGCATCTTGCCTATAACCGATGTTAAGCTAATTGGGCGATAGTTTGAAGCAACTGACCTGTCCCCCTTTTTGAAAATCGGCGTCACATTAGCTACTTTCCATAGGCTCGGCACATAGCCAGTATTTACCGACATCTTAAAGATGTCGGTTAGTGGGTCACTGAGTACATCATCTAATTCCTTTAATACTCTCGGAAATATCCCGTCAGGACCTGGCGACTTGTTCTTAACCTTATTTATCTCATCCTAAACTACTTGTCTGGTCATGATTTTATCCCTCAATTTATCGCCATCCCCGCCCTCGTACACCTGAACCCTTTCCGGTATAGTCGTCCGATCCTCCTGTGTGAATACTGAAAGGAAAAAGTCGTTCAACAATGTGCTCATATTTTCGTAATTTTCTACTAGCACCCCTGTGTTTGTTTTCAGCGGTCCAATTTTCTCCCGTGTTTTTGTTCTATACATCTGAAAGAAGCCCCTAGGATTACTTTTCGCCTCATTTGCTACTTTGATCTCATAGTTCCTCTTAGCTATCCTGGTGTTTTTCTTAACTAATCTAGATAGTTCGACGTACCGTCCCCTGAGATGTGTTTCACCATTCTTTATTTTCTGATAAACTCCCTTCTTTAACCCTATCTCGTGTTTTAGTCCACGAGTCATCCACTTAGGATCATTGTTTTCTTTTCTAAGTGTTCGCTGTGGTATATGCTGTCCTTGCCCCTCTACTATTACTCTAACTAAATTATTGTAAGACATTTCTACCTGGTTCTCCTGGCTCTCCAATCCGCAGTTCTGGCCCTCATGAATCCCTAAATTATCCCAGTTTACCCCTTCAAGATGTCTTCGAAGCCCCTCGTAATTTGCTCTTCTGAAATCTGGCACTTACACTGGGTTTGGTTCGCGGGTTACCGCCCAGTCTAAGCTAAAACGAATCGTTCTGTGGTCACTAGTTCCTAACTCTCCGCCCACCTCCAACTCACGTAGCAAGTTCCCATTATTGGTGAGGACTAAGTATAATATGTTATCTCCTCTGGTAGGCTCAGTAACTACCTGCTTTAGGAAATTATCTTGAATAACTTCAAGAAAGTCCTCGGCTTCCAGATCACCCTCTAGGTCTTCCCAGTCTATATTCCTATAATTAAAGTCCCCCATTAGACATACATTTTTACTCCTACTCGCCCTGTCAATCTCCTGTATTAATATACTCGTGTCCTGCTTGTTAAGGTTGGGTGGCCTGTACAGAACTCCTAGAGTTAATTTTTCTTTCCCTTTGTAAACGTCCACCCAAACTGATTATGAATCCATGTTAGTTTTGACTGAATTGTTAACATTTAAGTGAGTCTTTAACATATAGCGCAACTCCACCTCCTTTTCTGCCCCTTCTGTCTTTGTGAAACATCTGATAACCCGTTATTTCAAATTCCGATCTAAAATTTATATTGGCAGTGTCTATCCATGTCTCAGTGATCGCTATTATGTCAAAATTTTCTGAATAAGCTTCACCCCTTAGTAAGTCTATTTTGTTTCTGAGGCTCCTGCTGTTAGTATAGAAGATTCTTAGCCCGTCCTCGTTTATTCCCCTATAATTACTTCTAAGCTGCCTGGTTATATTATGAGCTAGATGTCCTCTCCCATTACTCCTCCCCCCCTCGCCTATACTAAAAAGTCCCTCAGGGTACCAAGTGCTCGCTCAAGGGAGTCTGAGAGAGCCTCAACACCCTTGAACGTCAAATGTATCCCGTCACGGGCGTAGAGGGCGTCGTTGCCAAAGAAGAGGTCCCAATTGTCGACGAACAGCTACCATTTGCGCTCGCAGTGCTCAGCAAGTCTGCTGTTCACTGCTATCGCCCTGGACAGCCATCCATCGGCAGGACGCCACACACTACTGGCGACCCACCAGCGTCACGTATCCTGCCTAACAATTCTCTAAAACGCCTGAGAAGGTCCTCGCTTGGCACACGGGAAACGTCGTTTCCGCCACAGCTGAGAAAGACAATGGGGTTCGATCCCTCGCTTGCCATACACGCCTCAATCCTGCCTGATATATGGCCCACCCCTGCCCCTGGGAAACACACCCTCGTCCTGTTCTTATCCTTGGAGCGAAAATACCTGTCAACATAACGAACCTGACTATCACCAACAACAAGAACCCGACGGTCAGGAGGGGGGCCAGAAGGAGGGGTGGGTGAAGGGGGGAGGGGAGAGCGGGAAGGGAGGGGAGGGACCTGCTGTGAAGAACGAGGAGAAATTGTGGAAGAGGTGGAAGGTGGAAAGGAGGAGGAGGAGGAGGAGGAGGAGGAGGAGGAGAAGGAAGAGGAAGGAGGAGTAGGAGAAAGGGAGGGTGAGGTGGTGGAGGGAGGAACGGACGAGGAGAGGGAGGAGGAAGAGGGGGAAAGGGAAGGTAAGGGGCAGATGTGGGAGGGAGGAACGAGCGAGGAGGCGGAGGACAAGGAGGAGAAAGAGGGAGAGGAGGAGGAGCAGAGTGGGCGGGAAGAGGGGAGAGGGGGGGCGGAAGAGGAAGGCGAGAAGTTGGAGGCAGAGGAGGAGGAAGGAGGAAGAGGTGAAAGGGAGGGTGAGGTGGGGGAGGGAGGAGGAAGAGGGGGAAAGGGAAGGTGAAGGACAGGTGTGGGAAGCAGGGACGAGCGAAGAGGCGGAGGACAAGGAGGAGAAAAGAGGGAGAGGAGGAGAGGGAGGGTGGGCGGGAAGAGGGGTGAGGGGGGACGGAAGAGGAAGGCGAGGAGGAGGAGGAGGAGGAGGAAGAAGAGGAGAAGGAGGAGTGGGAAGCGGGGAGAGCGGAGATGGTCGAGGAGGAGGAGGAGGAGGAGGATGGGAGGGGCTGCTGTGTGGGAGAAGACAATACTGGAGAGAGGAGGACGAGGAAGAAGAGGAAGAGGAAGAGGAAGAGGAAGAGGAGGAGGCGGGCTTGTTACTGCTGCACTAACTAATAAGTCTACCTGGGCGGCGAGAGTCGTAACCCTAATCTCTAACTCTATGATCCTCTGATCATCCTTCTGAGTCTTAACGCAGAACCTACAAACGTCCTTGGAAAGAAAGTACTGCTTGGCCATGCGAAGGCCACACCCAGAACAACGCTTGAGGGACGTCATGGTGAAGATATGGGAGAGGAAAGACGGAAATAATTTGGCGCGTTAAGACAATAACAAAGTACGCAGCTGCGGTGAGGTCGTCAGGTCAAATCTCTGGGCAAAAATGTGTATCTAGGAAAACAAACCAACAGCTGTTGTGAGGTCGCAGTCAGGTCAATTCCCCGGGGAAAAGGGTGTCTCGGGTAAAAAGGTGCGGTTATTTCTATCCACCAAGACAAAGCACAAGCCAATACTAATATACTGAGAAATCACTTACGTAAAGAAGATAATAACTGTGTTCACTAGGTTTGCGCGGAAGGTGGAATATCTAGTGTTTTGTGTTGACTTAGAAATTAACGTAGCTTGGCGCGCCTGATTCACGTGGTCCTATTATCACAGCACAGTGAAGTATCCTGATAATAGAAGGAGAAGAAAACACAGAAGCAATATAAAAAACACAAAAGCAATATAAAACCGTGTGGCACTGGGTTGGCGTGAAAGAGTGTTGAATTTAGTGTAGATGTGGGAAGCTTAATACACTTGTCCTACGAGTAACTGTGGATCACTATCTAACTAGGTAAATACTAAATCAGAACACTTAGCGGTCTGTAGTAGAAGGCAGGGTAATCCTCCTGGTTTTGTAGTCCTCCAGTACAGCAGCAGTTCACAGAAGCACAGAACGCCTCACACCGCAAAAGCAGAGGAAAGCAGAGGAAAGAGCGAGTTGGTTCCACACAGCAGCGGGGCAAAGCCACGTGTGAACCCAGGGAAGGTTGCGCGCTGACTGAGGTCTCGAATCAATCTAACGGAGTAACCTACATTTTGATACAAAGGCATTTCAGCGATATCCCATGATTCTGCTTAGACACTCATTACCAAAGGCAGGGGAGGCGGTGGCTGAGTGGTTAGCGTGCCGGCCCCGCATTCGGCGCGTTGCTCATGATGTGGTTTCGAATCCGCCGCTAACCACCTGGGATTTTTCAGTCACCGCCGAGAAGCCTAAGACTACCCACATCCTGTCCTGAAGATCACCTATCAACCCGGACTCAGGAGTCTAGAAGAAGCTGTACAGCGGAAGTGATATCAAGAATGAGCTCCGGCGGGCAGCATGAGCCATTAATAATGGTGCCACTATAAATAATTGCCTGCGCCAACCATCAGGCCCATATGGATTAGCCTACCGACGCTATAGGCCACATGTAAAAAAAAAAAAAAAAAATCAATCCGCTCTTCAAATTAATTCATTGTCCAACAATCCCACAGTCAAGTCCCACAATCATACAGTAAGACAGGAAGCACAAGTGATACGAAAAGCCGAATTTTTGTCCCTCTCAGTGATCGACAACACCATAAACATCTGCACATGAGTACATGGCATCGTATGAGAGGCTAATCTTTTTGGCGAGACCTGCCGTTCGTCTGTAATATGGTTACAAGATTTGTGAAATTATGCAAGATATTAATGTTCTCACCACATGACTGGAAAACCTCTACTGTTTCGTCTAGGACACCTGTACCTTGCTTTTATACTAGGAGACCTGGAGTCCCAAGAACTTTGCCTCCTCGTGTAGTGCCTCGGGGGCCTTACCACAACTCCCAACGACTCCGCATAAACTTTTGCCTCATCGGAAAGAAAATAGGTCAGTGACACTTTTATTGCCAACAAATGCTCAACAATGACACTGATCGACAACTCTGTCTAATACCGAGTCCAAATGCCACAGTACTGAATTTTCCACCATCTGGCTAAGACTTCATTGTCATTCTACTACTACGTATATCTGTGCTGCTTATCGCTCATCTAACTCTATCCATTATGTAAAATCATTTAACTATTTAAACTCTAAAGAGGAGGACAACTTGACTCACTGTCCCTTCGCTGAAACCTCCATTCTAAAGTCAAACCAATTCAAATAGTCCGTTTGGGGGTTCGATTCCGTGGGTATTTTCTCTCCTCTGCTCTGCCACACAGTCCCAGCACCTATTTTTCCCTCTCATATGTTACCTATAGGGAACATATGAGATAAAAGGGTGGGTGTTGAGACTGTGTGGCAGAGCAGAGGGGAGGAAAGGACCGGCTAATTCGATCGCCTAAATGGAGTATTTGAAATGGTTTGACTATAATAGATTTCAATGTTCACTGCCAGTTTTGGGCCATCCTCTTTCACTGACCACCCTGGTTAATAAACCTACAACTTTGCTCTCCTTAATGACCTTGAACAGTTGGTTCACGCATTACACGTATCTTCGACCGCCTTGGAGACACGCCCAACATTCTAAAACTCTTTCTAATCTTCAACCCTTCGGCTTACTCTGTCAAACTGTTCTCTCCGTTGGGTTCCTCCGATCACAACCTCATTTCATTATTTTGTCCCATTGCTCCTGAACAGCCTCGGGACCCACCGAAGAAGTGGTGCTTTTGGCATTTCGCTTCACCTCGGTGGGACGATCTGGTGATACTTTTCCGATTTTCCGTGAAATGATAACTGCTTCCAGGAGAGACCCCTCTGTGTGTTCCCAGTGCATCACTGAGGTGATGGTCTCTGGATTGGAGGCACATATATCACTTACTTTCTTTATCTACACATCACGCTAAAAAGCCTTGGTTTAATCACGCTATCTTTATCTAAAAATGAGAGAGGCAGCTCGCAAAAGGTACAAAAGTCTTCGCACACTTGCTAAGCATGATCTATTCTCCGACTAACCAAAAATTCCTTCATTAATAGAAAGTGTCGCAATCTTGCTTTTTCTAATTCTTCCAGAGATTTCTGACAACTAGCCAAAATTATATCATCCAATTTCACTTTTTCATCTCTCACTCCTTTCCAAATTCCTGAGGGCAGCACCACCGTCTCATCGGTCTCTAAGGCTGAACTCTGTGTTTAGACGTTCTGTAAGAATTGCACTCTGGACGATTCTGGGCATATTCCTCTTAGTCATTTCACCTCTGACTCCGTTATTATGAAGATTCTATAGAATGATGTTTATATACCCTCTCTGGCCTCAATCCTCAGAAGGCTTATGGGCCTGATGGAGTGCCTCCTATTGTCCTAAAAACTGTACATCCGTGGTGACACCCTGCCTGGTCAAACTCTCTCGTCTCTATCTGTTAACATCTACCATTCATCCCTGCTGGAAGTACGCCTACATATTACAGCCTGTGCCTAAGAAGAGTGACCGTTTCAATTCCTAAAACTACCGTCCTTTAGGTTTTACTTTACTGTCATTCTAAAGCTTCTGAATCAGTCCTTAACCAAAAGATTCATAAGCATCTATCCTTCTATCTGATCGCCATTATGGGTTCCGCAACGGGCGTTCTACTGTTGATCTTGCTTTTTTTTTACTGACTCCTGGTCATCCTCTCTTAGCCGTTTCGGTGAAGCTATCACTGTTGACCTTCACATTTTGTAAGCATTTTACAACGTCTGGCACAAGTCTTTGCTTTCTAAACTACCCTCCGACTATGGATACTATCCTTCTCTCTGTACCTTTATCTCCAGTTTCCTTTCCGGCAGTTTTATCTCTGCTGTAGTAGAAGGTCACTGTTCTTCATCTATATCTATCAACAGTGGTGTCATACAGGGCTATGTTCTATCTCCCACTCTCCTTCTATTATTCATTAATGATCTTCTTTCCAAAACAAACTGTCCTATCCACTCATGCGCTGATGATTCTACTGTGCAGTATTCAATTTCTTTCAACAGAAGACCCTCCTAACAGGAATTACAAGACTCAAGACTGAAGGCTGCAGAACGATTAACCCCAGACCTTGCTATCAGTTTTGACTGGAGTAGAAAGAATCTTGTCTCCTTCAACGCCTCAAATACTGAGTTTCTCCACCTATCAACTTGACATAATCTTCCAAACACCTATCCCTTATTCTTCGACAATACTCACCTGTCACCTTTTTCGACACAAAACATCCTCGGTCGATATTTAATTGAAACTCTTAATCGGAAACTTCGCATCTCCTCATTTACTAAATCATCTACCTTGAGGTTATGCATTCTGTATAGCCACCGCCAGCCCTTCTCCCCCGCACAGATAATGTCCATATTCAAGGGTCTTGTCCTCCCTCGTATGGAATATGCATCTCACGTGTGAGGGGGCTCCACACAAACAGCTCTCTTGGACAGAGTAGACAGTAAGGCTCTTCGTCTCATCAGCTCCCCTCGTTTTACTTACAGTTTCTTACCTCCTAAATTCCGACGCAGCTATCTCCTACCGATAATTTCATGCTGACTGCTCTTTTGAACTTGCTAACTGCATGCCATGCCTCCCCCTCCCGCGGACCCGCTGCACTCGACTTTCTACTCTTGCTTATCTCTATACTGTCCAAATCTTATGCAAAGTTAACCAGCACCTTCATTATTTTATCCCTTTTATTGGTAAACTCTGGAACAGCCTTCTTTTGTCTGTATTTCCTCCTACCTATTACTTGACCTCTTTCAAGAGATGAGTGTCAAGACACCTCTTCTCCTGAAATCTACCTCTCTTTTGGCATCTTATTCTGTTTGCGTTTATTGAAGCAGCGCCTAGCGGTTTTATTTATTTTTTGCTTTTTTGTATTGTGCCCTTGAGCCCTTTTTTTTTTATCCTTGCGGTAAAAAAAAGTGTCGAAAAGTGATGGGGCACGGACAGAGCCTTGCTTCATTCTCGCATTAACTGAATGAGGACAGGCTCTCCCAACACTTCACAACACTTTCAGCCCCAGACTACAAAGTACAGATAAACAGTCCTTGCAGAAATCCTACAGGAGCGCAATTAATCTAACACTCTTTCGTGATCCATTGAATCAAACACCTTCTTGATATGGACATGAGTTTCAAAATTCGTATGTCGAAACTTACGTCGGCGCTCCACCAATACGCCAAACACTAGGATACGGTTAGTGGTTGAGTTACCATGCATGACCCCGAACTGTTCAGGTGTCTCTACCTTAAGAATCCGCATTACCAATGGATGGACAAGCATCTTGCCTAGCACACTAAACTGTGTGATACCACAGTAGCTGCTGCAGTCATGGTGGTCCCCTTTCCCTCTCTATACAGAGACGGTGAGGCCCCTTTTCCGGTCGAACATGCATGCAAATACTAGATTGCCATACGGCAGTCGAGACCGCTTTGAGCAGCTACGCACTGATATTAAAGTTATCGAGGGCTGATATCACCACCTCCCCACCTTGGCATAGCCTATCTGACCTCATTAAGAGAGGTTGGGTTTTCCCGACGGATGAATCATCACTGATCATGTGGAATCCAGTATTTGGAATCTATTTCCCTTCGAGTATCGAAGGGTCTCCTTTATACAAAAATATCAAAGAACTCAGTCCAACTAGTCCTCTGTTCATTTATGTCATCGTTTATTGATGTTTAGTTCTACTGTAGTTTTTTTAGCGCTCTCAGTTCCAGAACCCGGACCATTCAATTGGGCTGCACTATTTGCAGGAATCCCAGTGAATTCCAGAAGATTCTAAAGTGTCTCAGGACGCACTGAATCAGGCGCCTTCTTGAGATTGGCAAAGGCTGTAACCATCTTCTGTCGGAACGCACGTCGGTGCTCCACCAGTACGCTAATCACTAGAATATGGTCAGTTTTGACTTGCAAGGCGTGGACGCTTACTACTCTAGTTTATGCAACTTCAGCAGTAGTCTGCGAATCAGCATGGAAAACATATTGGCAAGGACTTGCCTGGCACACTGACCAGCGTAATACAGAATGCCATACCACAAGCCTGTTGAATATACAAACATCAGTTGCCTTTTGAATCTTGCCACAGTCTCTCTGACTTAATTAAGAGAGTGGCACTGCATGGATCATCATGGTTTATTTGCATCCCAGCGACAGAGAGTTTACCGATATGAGGGTTCACCATGTATAACTGCTCAAAGAACTCAGCCCAGTGAGCCCTTGTTAGCACTTTTCTGCAGACACATTATTTTATGTTATAGTTTCTGGCTAACATGTAGTTAACCGTTTCTGTACTTGTTTGTGTTACCATTCAGCCACAACTTTAGGTTAAGACATTCCACGCGGCAGGTGGTCACACATAAGTTCAGTTAAATGTTAGGTTTTTGCCGGTGAGTTAATTAGTGCAAACCTTAACATGGTGTTTGAGACCCTGAAAAATTATCGTGTGTTCTAGCGGCACTTGTATATATCTCTCTCTATTCAAGGTTACATAAAAATTGTTTGGGTCTGGCTGTATTGTATTTACACAGCTGTTACACTGTATAAGTAGGCTTACTGCGAGATATGAGGAGGAATTTAGCCAGCCTGTTCCATGCACTCTGATACGAATGTGAAGTCCGTTTGGGTGGGGCCCGAGCCTCTCGACAGCTCTGCGGCTTCCCCCCAAATTCATCACTTCCTCTCTCAAATGTCAATTATTTACTATTCTAATTTGTGTATTAAATAATATAACTACACTTGAGGTTATATTTATAGTGCTATGAATGTGTCGCTTTTTTTAATAATAGGAATGATTGTATAAAGTCCATAACAAATGACAACGTTGCTCTCCGATTTTGTCAGAGATCAAAGGCACCATGTCACTTCCTTCCTGATCTTCACCCCCGATGGCAGCTACTCTGACTCGTCCTCATGTGCCCCATAGACGAGGGGAATAACTTATTTACAATGTGACGGAGGCGGAGGCTACAGCTATCCCTACTCCGATAATTAGGGATAAGTCTGGCAGAACTGTGACCAGTGGCCGCGCTCAAACGAACTTCATTGCTGAGTCTGACTATACGCACGCTCTGAGTTGTTGTGCTCTCTTGGGTCACGGGGGAGGTGATGACTTTGTAATGCCTCTTTAGAGAGGCAGAATCAGCATTCAGTCACCCAGTTCCTATATAATCATGCTTTGAAATACCAAGTAATTGCATTGCGACATGTTACACAGTATTTATATGAATCGCAACCTCTCTTTGACTTACATCTTCTGTCCAGTCATGCCATAAGGCAACCATCTGTTCTTCGGATATCATTAACCTGACACGGAGGCGTCAGATCACAGCAGACGGGTCAGGGATCATTCGCATCGATAAGGACTTTGACATTCTCAGCAAGACTCTTGACATACCTCTCCTTGTTTCCTCTTAGAAGAGCTACGCGACATATAGACCTCACCGCAAGTCTGTTAACGCCCATCTTCTCGATCTTCTCCAGCGTCACACCTGAAGCAAATCCACTCCTAGACATTGGACGTTCTCCGGTGTACTCTTGAGCAGCTTCGAGAGTATCATGTTTGAGGTGTCCCATAATTATCAACAGTATTCAAGTTTGCTGAGCTAAGTGAACCAATATGAGACTGCCACTGCATGCCCATGTGCACATACCAGGTCCTTCTGTTTCTGGAGATGATTATGGTTAAATATCGACATTATTATTGCCATGACATGAAGTTTGAGTTTGGCAGCAAAAAGCAAGTTAACTGCTGCACACTCTGTACTTCAGAAAATCTTGGACTTTTGTGGGATACTCCAGTGAGTGTGTATGATTAGATGAAACTCCTCAGCTAGACTTTGAATATTGTCCCTTGTAGCTAACTCACCAACTCTGTTATACCCAGCGGTGTAGTTCTGGTCTCTATAACCAAAAATCTACAACTGGTAAACTTTTAGAAATTTCCATATAACAGGAGAGTGCTGTTGGTGATTTTTGTTCTAGAAAAATGGGGACCACCATATTCACCTTAGCAAGCTCTCTTAGCGATTCCCATTTAAGTAAAGGCTGAACGCATGTGAGTTTCACTATACCTTGGAAGGATGGTGGCAGGCAGCGTGCAAGCTTGCTGTCTGGGAGAGAACTTCAACGTCTGGATTCTCACTAAAGCGACGAGTCTTGTCCAGGTCAGCGGCGGGCAGCACGGCGTACGTCAGACTGACATCCTTGGGCAATGGACCATGGTCAAGGTAGGCACTGTATGAGATAAGCCAAATTGTGAGTAATAGAAGAATCAAAGGCGCACAATTCCCCGTTCAAATTCAATATATTTAGGGAGTGGCCGTCTGTCTGTCTACGTATATGCATTCTCATCATAGGTTTTCACTCTACGCTCCGCATGGAAATTATGGCTGATGCTGGGAGTAACATATGAGGTATAGCCCCTCATCCGCTCCACTTTAAGTGGCTTCACTAGGTATTTCAGGGCCTAAATCCATGACGCTTGGATCATGTTGTTATCGAGAGAATATCCTCCCTCAAAGCTAAAGGTTAAGGCTAAGGCATAGCTGTACTTGGCCTGGTGCTCACGTCCGTTTCATTTTTCTCGAGACTGTGGCGGGAAATTAAAGCACCCTGGGACATAGGGTATCAGTTTATCACAGTAACCTTCCCCAGTTTTACCTAGGCACCAATTTATTGACTAGCCCAAAAGGAAGGATGAACAGTACGGCGGGGGGCTCGCCGACTTTCCGGCTGAGACTCGGACCCATGGCTCCAAAAGAGGTTGGCAGAGTCATGGTAATAATAGCTGTCCCTGAAGTGGATGTTAACGCCAGCTGGCCTGAGATTTATATGCAGCTACATATGTACGAAACTACCAGTTCATAATAACAATGTTCATTATCAAGTGGCATTGGCGCAATAAATGTCAGCCAAAATCAAAAGGTACTATAATTTTGCCACAGGTAGTGATCACCTCTACCTTGTAACGAATATAAACACCCAACTACAAAACTTACTCTGTCACCCGTGACATAGTTCCTCTTTTCCTTTCTATGTGTATCTATTTGTATCACGCAAGTCCTCACACAAAGGGATAAAAATGCACTGAATTAATTTTCACCAACGTTGTTTTACAGTAATGGAATAAGTTTCCACTTCGATTCGGTGCAACACGATTGATACATATGAAAAATAAACTCTACCTTGTTACCCTTGTGGCAGATATGCAGTATCTAATCAGCCGCTGGATGATCACCTAGTCTGGACCATAAGTGCTGTGTGGTTTGAACTTCTATGTAAAATATGTAAATACAGGCGGACATACTCACACTATACATCATTATGCATGAATAACCTAAATAATAGACACGAATACACACATATTTTTAAAGCGTCCTTCTCATTCGCCTGGGGTGACTCTTCCCTCTACATTCACACGTGTATAGACGCCAGCTCCTCTTCCATAAGTAGTTACAGCATGTGTATAAATAATCCTCAATAGTATGTATTTTGCATAATTCCACACGCGATCAATCAAACCCCGAGGCTCCAACATGCTTGCCGTGTGTGGCGTCCCTGCAAGACTGGGATTGGGAAGCGGGAGCCTGGAAGTTAAGCGATGCTATGTAGTACTTTCCTGTTGCTAGCAGCACACCAATTAGATCCATTATCCCAGACAAGACAGACGGTCTCTACTGCCTTGGAGAAGTCAATCGGCTAGTCTGCGCTATCTTTATCCAAGCGGTCACAACTGCGTTTGTACCCTCCTGCTACCCTTGTGATTGCTGGCCTTAGTTCGTCTAATAACTGTAATTGATCCAACGACAAGCCTTCCCTCGAAGGGCTCCGGGATGGGTGGGGGTGTGGGAGTGCGAATTCTTTAAAAAAAAAAAAATATATTGTATATAGCATTCAGTACTTTCACATGTCCAAGGGAGGGGGGGGGGGCACCCTTGCCACCCAGCAGTTACCAGTCACACCCACCCTCATTTCCTGGGGACAGCCAGGGTGGTGTAGACGAGACGGAAGCTCGTCGAGCCAGGTAAGAGGTTGGGAGCGGACATAGGGGACTCTCTGAGACGAGGAGACCTGGCAAAGGTGAGATCAGTAGTAGGGGTAATATATACTAATAGACAGGCCAGAAGAACGGTGATCGCCTCAGATGGGCAGCAAGAGCCAGGTAGCTGTAGTCCTCGTCCTCTGTTGTTGGGGTTACTCCGGTTAATTAGCATATGATGTTGGCGAGGTTAAGATGACCTGGGGTTTGATACCTATTATAGCAGTATACACTGTTACCGAGGAATGCAACTTGTGTGTGTGTGAGGAAAAAGATATGATCTATGCCAAACTTGACTCAATAGTCGACCAGTGTCCCCCACGTGACACAGTCATTGTCTTTGGCGACTTCAATGTAATTACTGGCGCAGAGAGAGTTGGCTACGCGTTGTATGTTGTAAAAAACAAGATATTCCTCAGCTTTGCAATCTACAAAAGACAGAATTGTTGTGTGTGTGTGTGTGTGTGTGTGTGTGTGTGTGTGTGTGTGTGTGTGTGTGTGTGTGTGTGTGTGTGTGTGTGTGTGTGTGTGTGTGTGTGTGTGAGAGAGAGAGAGAGAGAGAGAGAGAGAGAGAGAGAGAGAGAGAGAGAGAGAGAGAGAGAGAGAGAGAGAGAGAGAGAGAGAGAGAGAGAGAGAGAGAGAGAGAGAGTGTGTGTGTGTGTGTGTGTGTGTGTGTGTGTGTGTGTGTGTGTGTGTGTGTTAAGATGTCTGTTTCTAATATTAAAAGGTAATAAAATTGATCAACACATACGTGAACACATTGATGTCCTTGGAGCTATCTGTGTGTGACTTAACAGTGAGCCGTTCGTCGCCGTTCAGGAAAACATATCCAATCCGGCGGTGGTGCAGCCACCTTGGATGGTCGAGTGTCAAGTCTTCACTATCTTGGTTCTGGGTGATCTCTTGACCATTTTCAGGCTGAATCACGTTAGAACCCTCGTAGCATACCTGCAAAAAAAATATTCTATGAAAATAACAATTAAATAACAACAATAGCCAAGGAGGCAAAGGTGTCTTCATTCTTTTATCTTAGTGAACTTGAAAAGATACATTATACGAAAGTTTTTTTTGTGTGTGTTTGTTTGTTTGTTTGTTTGTTTGTTTGTGTGTTTGTTGTGTGTGTGTGTGTGTGTGTGTGTGTGTGTGTGTGTGTGTGTGTGTGTGTGTGTGTGTGTGTGTGTGTGTGTGTGTGTGTGTGTGTGTGTGTGTGTGTGTGTGTGTGTGTGTGTGTGTGTGTGTGTGTGTGTGTGTGTCAACAGGGACAGGGAGAGTTAAACGAGTATTTCTTGTTCTTTTTAATAACACGATAGAATATCATTACCTGAAATTGATCAGATGTTCAAGCAATGGGAAGAAAAATAATTTGTTATATGATATCAATCTAATTAGAGAGACTAATTAACTATCGGCGAGCATGCGTTAGGCAGCGCGACTCTTCACCCATCCGACGATCCCACTGAGCAAGCTCCAACGCAGCTAATCTTCCCATTCTAAGATCCTCTTTGCGGGATCGATAACTTAACCAATCCATGAGGTACGTGAGCGTCTCCATGGTCTCCTCCACTCACAGTTGTCTTGTACAAAAATAACCCTATATGTAGGATCGACGTCCGGTGTGGTGTCATCTGTCATATGTCGTATGACATCCCATCCTTAATTTCGAATCGCGGAACCTAATCTTTACTATCACCAAGTAATTAAATGAAGCATTTAAGTGTACAAAAATACCAAGGAGGGCCTAAAAAGCGATGCAAAGCGGAACAGATCACAAGAAGAAGAAGAAGAGTGATTGTTGATATCCAAGTTATATACATACATACGTTATCATTTGCTCTCATAATAATATAAATAAACTTGGGTGGGACAAATCGCGACAAGCAGTTGACTAAAGACACGGTACCGTGTCGAATTTCATGTATGTATTCAGGATGGGATGTCTCATGACACCACACCTGGAAGAACGCCGCGTGCTCCTGTGGCCGGAGTTCATGAAATCAACTATTAACTGGTCTCGATCCACTTGCACTATATATGTTGTCACTGGATTGGCTCGAAATTATTACATCGATACCCCATGATCATGCAAAGGCAATCGGTACCAAATACACCGACACAGCTCTCCACGTCGCTATTTAGTGTCCAAGTCCCGTAGCCATACAGTAAGGCAAAGAGCAGAAGCGACATATAGATTCGAATATTTGAACGTCTGCATACATATCAACAATGAAATATACTTGTGTGTTGAGTGAGTTCATATTACGGTGGGTTAGGTGAATCCGTTGAGTGACCTCCTGGCAAGACCTACCATTATTCAGCTCTATGCTGCCAAGATTGAGTACCCTCACCACATGAACTCAATGTCCTCACTACATGTAGGAAGAGATTGAAATGTGTCATCCAACACTACTTTGTTTAGGCACATGAGACGTTCAGTCCTATTGGCGTCGCCCCATCTTGCATCATTTTGAGAGCCATCAACATCAATAGCCAAAACAAAGTCAGTGACCTTGATGTTACCAAAAGAGGCTCCGCAACGGCTTTCATCAACAATGTCGCAATACCACGTCTATGCAAGTGTTGAAAAGTGATTTAGCAAGAATGCACTACTGCCTCTCATGAAACAGGGAAGAAGCCGGAAACGCGTCCCTTACCTTTCACAGCAATCTCAGTCCTAGATTAAAAGCCCGTCATCAGAGCCCGGTTAAAAAAAAAAAAAAAAAAAATGCGTTCGTAAGCCAACGAATACTTAACTTATGAAGGTCTTCTAAACCACGCTACTTCCGCATCCTCAAAGATTTTTGAAGCAACTTCGCAACTGCCGTTCCAATTAAGTCACCCTCCCCCTTGCCTAGATAAGTGACTGAAGGCAGTTGTTGCACACTCAGTAACGGACACACTACCCTGCACCTCCTCAGGACAAATCAAGTATAATGCACACCGGCAATGGTTAAAACAATAAAAATAAAAAGCTTTTGGCAAAAAATAATGATGCAAAATAACGTAATCATAAATAAAATAAATAAATCAGGGCGGGGTGTGGCAACTTGCGTTACGCCCAAGGCCAGTGCTTCGGCTTCCTCAGAAACCAGTTTCTACTCCCTTCATCACCCTTGCCTTTCAACGCACTTCACTTCACTCAAATACTTCCGTAAACATAAATATAAATTACCTGTTTGACTGTCTCTAACTTCTAACTAATGAGGAGCATAATCCCGGGAGCGCGACGATTAACTCACTCGCTGGTTCCACTCCCGACGGTCCCACGTAGCTGCCCTATCCATCCAAAGTCCCTCCTGGCAGGATCGATCACTCATGAGACACGTGGGGATCCCCTTGGTCTCATACACTCAGGCGTTCACTAACAAAGCTGACAACACGAACTAAGCTAGTAGCAAACCTCGGTTCCCTTTCACCAAGTACCCGCTGTTTTGACACGAAAACATTTCAGTAATAACCCGTAATCCCGAGAAGGCAATTTGTACCAGAGATATCGTTATGCCTTTCCAAGTCACAATTCATTGTCCATGTTTCACAGCCAAACAGTAAGACTGGGAGCAGAAGCGACTTTAGCCCATTATGGCGCAGGCAAGTGTTTTATAATGTCGCCATTATGTTGGGCTCATGATGCTCCCCGGACCTCATCTTTGACCCTCCTTATAGAGTGAAAATCTAGTGTCCGTGTTGATAGGTTGTCTTCAGGATAGCATGTGGGTAGTCTTAGATTCTTAGCCCACTAGGCGGTGACTGAAAAATCCCAGCTTGTTGGGACTGGGGGAAGGCGAACCTGCATCCTCCTGGAAGCGGCGCCGGGACGCTAACCACTCAACTACCGCCTGCAAATATATCGACAACGACAAATATTCATGTTGAGCGAGTCTACAACACTGTGGGCCAGACCAATAACGTTGATTGACTTCCTGATGAGACCCACCATTGTTATGCACTAAATCTCCAATGCATTTGGGGAGGCGGTGGCTGAGTCGTCAAAGTAACGGCCCCGTGTTCAGGAGGACGCGAGTTCAATCCCCGCCCGGTGCCACCAAGCTGGGATTTTTCAGCCGCCGCCGAGTGGCTTAAAACTACCCACATGCTGTCCAGAAGACCACCTATCAACCCGGACTCTAGATTCTAGGGTCAAAGATGAGCTCTGGGAGGGCAGCATGAGCCAGTGCAGGATGGCGCCACTATAAACACTCGCCTGCGCCAGAACGTGCTGGGCCGACCATCAGGACCCACCGGAAAGAAGCCTTGGACCGACCATCAGGATCCACCGGGAAGAAGCCTACCGGCGCAAAAGGCCGCAATGTAAAAAAAAATAATAAAAAAATTGAATGTTTTGGTGACCTCGACATCCTCACCACCTGCATTGGCAGAGTGATCTGTGTCATCCACCAAGTCTCCAAGCGACATGGTCTTGGTTGTGGCCCAGCAGACTTTCAATCCAAGAGGGTTCGTCTTTTCACGTAGCACTTCTCAGCCATCAAAAGGACATCCAACGATTCCGTGAGAACCGCATCATCAGTAAAAACAAGGTCAGTGACCTTGGTATCGCCAACGTATGTTCCGCAACGACTTTGATCAAGAACTTTGCTGAGTATCAAGCCCGTGTAAGTGTTGAAAAAAAATGGAGCAAGGACGCACAACTACCTCACTCCTAACGTAACCTGGAAGAAACTGGAAACATCTACCCCAGACTTCACAGCACTCTCTGCACCAGACTTGAGGTCAGGTCAGAGAATATTGCAGAAATCCTACAGACCGCAGAATGTTCACGCTGCACTGATTCAAATGCCTTCTTGATATCGACGTGGTACACTGCGAGTAGCCTCTGACGAAACTCAAGGCGGCGTTCCATAAGGACGCGAAATGCTAGGGTCGGGTCAGTTGTTGGTTTACTGGGGGTGAACCCAGATTACTCAGGTTTCTGAAACAATAGCAAATGGAATCGATTTCATATTGGTAGGAAATGAGTGAGTACTTTGGCCTTCATACTAAGTAGTGTGATATCGAGGTAACTGTTTCGGTTCAGTCGGCTTCTTTTACTTTCCAGACTGAAACTTTTTTTTCTGTCAGCGAACTGCCACACAGCAGGCAACACCTTATGCAACCCATGGGTCATGACTTCCCTCCCGGCTTTCATCATCTCCGCATCCACCTAAGCTGTTTTTTCCAGCCTTCGACTTCGCCCCAGCCTCTATCACCGCCACAACAGAGGAGGGAGATTCGTCTGTTGGTGGATCAGCAGCCACCATCTCCCACCCAGCCAGTGTGAGCTGTCCACTTGGGGGCTCCGCCTTGTACAACTACCAAATGTACTTGGCCCAGCAAGCCCAGTAACCATCAGCATTTAATACTATCTGTTCATCAGCCGCTCGGATAGCACTCTTTTGAAATATAGATTCAGATCTCGGAAAGTAGGTTCGAGGTGTTTTGCATTTAGATAGCCCTCAATAACCTTAGCGAGACCTCTGACACACCTCTCCTTATCCCTTATCACAATGGTCCAAGTCCTTCGCGACATAGTCCTGTATCGCTCCGAATCCTCAGCCAGCCCCTCAGCACGACTCTCCCTTATATTCTCTAGTGTCTCCTTGGGTCGAGGCGGCGTATGAGTGAAGCGACGCGCCCCTTGGGGTATGGTTCCAGTTATTTACTTTATTTCATAGTTTGTCGTTGAAGTATCACATGACCACTGAAAACTGATTTTTATTTTTTTTCGTTTCTGCAAATTCAACATCTTATAAAACTTTTCACTTCATCACCATTGCAGGCTGAGTTTGATTCCTAACTTTGAAGTATTTTAAAGTTATTGTCTTTTGTTGGGCTATGTTATGATTTATAATATTGTTTATTTGATATTGAAGAACTTTTCAACGTTTCCAGCTTAGTATTCGTAATTGGGACTGAAATTCCTTAAGAGTTATCTTGCATTCATAGCAATTCAACGCAAGGCTGCCTGATTGTGCCCAAACACTGTTTTCGTCCGGTAGTCGTGAGCAGGTCTGGCCGATTCCTTGGCCAATTTTTCAAACGCTTTTAGAAACTGAAGACCATACATTAATATATAGCCAGAATCAGTATAAATATGTTTGATAAAAGTATGGTGGTAGTGATTACCCCAAATGCTTCTTTTTCAGTAAAGATAACAGCTAAAGGACAAAAAAAAAATAAACATTAATGAAAAAAGGATGCGCAAGTCACAGCTCCTACAAAATAAAAAAAGTTAAGAGGAGTGGCCAGAAGAAATATCAATTTCTGGAGGAGAGATTGTCTGATACTCTCCTCATGAGAGTTCAAGTCGTAGGCAGGATGAAATACAGATGAAGGAAATTTCTTCCAGGGTTTACCAGCAAGAGGGATGAACGAGTGAAGATGCTGGTTAACTCTTGTATAAGGAACTGGACGGTATAGGGATGAGCTTGAGAGGCATGCAGTTACCAAGTTTAGAAGACCAGTCACCGTGAAAATCGATAGATGAGAGGCAACATGGCGGCGGAATTTAAGAGGTAGGAGACTGTCAATAAGAGGAGGGGAATTGATGAGACGAAGAGACTTAGACTCCACTCTGTCCAAGAGAGCTGTGTGTCTGGAGCCCCCCACACGTGAGATGCATACTCCATACGAGGGCGGACAAGACTCCTGTATATGGATAGCAACTCTGCGAGGGAAAGAACTGGCAGAGACGATCCAGAACCCCCAACCTCGAAGAAGCTGATTCAGTGAGAGAAGAGATGTGAGGCTTCCAATTTTTAGCTTGTTTAAATGTATCTACTTCAACATACCTGAGCCAGGGTGGTTATGACGCTTTCGCCAGTTTTTCCGTCGTCAGGAAGTGTGATCTCTGAGCCCACGACGAGGATGACGTCATCGAAAAAGAACCAGGATTTCTGAGCCTTAAGTTGAACAGATGGGCGATTGTACACCATGCTGGTCAACCCTATCATCCCGTCAGTCACTCCGCCCACAAAGCTTGCATTGTTGTAAAAGTACCTCCATGTTGACAGTCCACTTTGATTCTTGAAGTTAAAAAGAAGAAAAAAATCGACATTTAAAAAAAAAAAGAATATTAAAATAATACATATCAAGGAATAATACCCAACGGAAGTCTCACATTTGGCTGCTCCGTATTCCGTTCTCTCGCGAGATTACAAATATCATCTTTCGTTTTACATGCGTTTATTTGTGTTGGCAGATGCTCAGCAGTTATTATCAGTACCTTGAGGATGTGTTCATAATGCCGTTTCATTTCAACCCTATACCACAACGATGACGAAAAGTGTGGAGTTATAAAGACACTAGTTTTACATGAAACGTGCAGTTATACACTGCTAGTAAACATATTGCGTGTGCGTGTGAAGGGTTATTATCCCAAAATAGAGACTGTAAGTAAGTCTGGGGTACAAAGTTATAATAAAAGTGACGTGTTGCGTAGTAGATCTGATAGTTAGTTTAATATATGATTATATGGGGTTGGCAGACGTGTCTTTTGGCAGTTAAAATTCATTGTCTATAAAATATATTAAATTTGAGTAAAACAACCTAGTCAGACGCGGTGCACCTTCCAAGAGAATCCGAGGTTATCACTACCCTTCACATCGCTTCAGTGCACTTCCACGAGTATGATGTACGATATAAGATGTAAACTGTAAACCAATGTTTGCAGTATGCATGTGTGCTAATTCTACAAAAGCTGCTAAGATAATTTAATAAGACAGTACTCACCTCAAGTTCCATTACGTTTTTAGCATAAAGGTTGGTAACACCAGGGACTCGGGCCCAGTCATATACTTGGAACACCTCAGCTTCGGGTTTGCCGTACTCCAGTGAATCAACCAATACCGTCAGGAATCCGTCACCCTGTAAAACGAGTGAATCATTGAGAGAGAGAGAGAGAGAGAGAGAGAGAGAGAGAGAGAGAGAGACTGGTTCGCTCTAGTACCCCCTATGGTCCATGAGCAGAGTCCCATCTGTCAGCATTTGCTTAGGGACGGGGCCTGCTCAACCAAAGTCGTTCCCGTGTAATGCCTGCTGTAGGAATTTCTGCTATCACAGTTAATGTTCAGGCAGCACTTAGGCCCTATATAGTTTGCACTATTCTATATTACCATTCAGACATTATTTAATGTTAAAGCACTCAACTTGGAGGTATGTTCACATGCAGGTTTAGTCAAAGGTAATATTCCTGTAGAAGTGAATTAAAAAGGATGATTTTTCTCACTGAATATTCCTCCGTGAGTATTTTGCTGATGGGGAGCCCTTCTCCGTGAGCATTGGCCGGACTGATTCTGAGATACAGGTGCTATTACACGGGTACGAATTTGCCATGTTAGTAGACTTTCCGTGAGCAACTTTCTCTGAGCTGCTGAGGCAGCTGATCACATAGTGATGCTGCTTTAGATGAGCAAACTTAGTCTTGATTTTATCTTTGATGGGTAAACGTGCTTACTTCGGGTTTTTGATCGGCTCCATCTGTTTTCGCCTGAAACGCTAGCATTTTTTAAAGCAATAACACAAGCATTTCACGTGCATGCTGTATCATCCACTTGCAATATAATCTCTTCAGCAGGAAATGTTTGATTTGTGAATTGGAATGAACACGTATATATAAAAAAGATATAAAACAATTAGTTCAACCAAATAGAATCCGTAATATTTCAGAAGTCTGTACATCCGCCCTACAGCGGACATCTTGTTGAAGTACATTGAGCACATACACTACCGCATTGCTCTGTTGTCACAAATCACTCTTTCGTGTGTGTTTTTAATCTGGTGGATTTCAGGATTATGTATTAATTTGTTACTTGTTTTTCACACATTTTTTTTCTTACAGCAAAGGACACAGCGCTAGGGCACACAAAACGGAAACAATAAAAAAAGCCCACTACTCGCTGCTCCTGTAAAGAATCCGAAGAGGTGGCCGAAAGAGCAGTCAATTACGTAAGGTGTCCTGATACCTTCCTCTTGAATAAGTTCAAATCGTAGGCAGGAGGAAATACATATGAAAGAAGATCGTTCCAGAGTATAACCAGCGTGAGGGATGAAAGAGTGAAGATGCTGGTCAACTCGTGCGCAAGGGATCTTGACAGTCAAGGGATGAGCTTGAGTAGAAAGTCGTGTGCAGCGGGGCCGCATGAGGGGGGGAGGCATGCAGTTAGCAAGTTCAGAAGGGAAGTCAGCGTGAAAATATCGATAGAAGATAAAAAGGGAGGCAACATGGCGGCGGAATTTGAGAGGTAGAAGATTATCAGTAAGAGGGGGAGACCTGATGAGACGAAGAGCATTAGACTCCACTCCATTAGACTGCACTATTAGTCGCTGTGGGTGGGAACACGGAGGGGATATGCAAAAAAAAAAGTTTCGCGAAAGGTTAGCTGATTCTCTCAAAGCATACCGAAATCTCCCAGTATGAAAGTGTGAGACGGGTATAATTCCAGAATTTTATCAAGAAATTTAACCTAACCTACTCTGACCTGGTATATAATTCATTTATTGCCATTCCTATTATTGATGGGGTGTTTTTCCATTTGATATTTTTTCTTCATTTAAGTGTTTTGAGTCCCCACTTGTTGTGCAGATGAATAATAACCATAATATGAGCAATGCGACAAAATGAAGAAATACAAGGTACAACACAAAAGTGTACAACCAGTTACTTACACTTAATAGGGCAGGACCTCCCTATCAACTTGCTCTCCACCTCCCAAGTACATAATACAGCTGCCACAATGATGAAGAAATGATATACGCCTCGAGACTGATGAGGCGGCTGAGAAAGTGGGCTGAATGGCAAGTATACAAATACAATTTACAAATTGACAAATCTACAAATACAATTGTATAAACAAATCTTTTCAGGGACCGTATACCTAATTCGAGATATAAATATATGCTAGTTATATTCCGTCAGCCATCATATGTCTTATTTAAAAAAATTCACATATATAAACAAAATATGTTTACAATAAATACTTTAGTCATTCATACATATATGTTCTTTTGAACATATGTCATAGAAAACTTATCTATTCACTGAGTAGAAATAGCTTCAGACCAGTGCGTCTCATGTTCACGAAGAAGAGACCTCCGTCACAAAATGTTCACGGAAGTATGCTCAGTGAGCAAAATCGTCCCCTCGTTATAGTTCCATAACTCTGCTTAATCAGTCGAGAGATGAAGCATGAGATGAGTCCAGCGACCGCCAGTAGTGTGTGCACGAGTCGAAAGACCATGCATAACATGGCAATACTCACAATGATAATCTTTGTTTGCACGAACGCACGTTTGCAGCTCTACATCCGTATACTTCATATATATGTATGCGATTCCCGCAGTACACATTGGCTAGCTAAACCAGTGGTGTACGTTTACGAAGGGTGCGGGACAAGCACGCAATCGCTGGAAATCCCAGTTCCACAATGAAATCGACAGATAATGAAACCATCCCCTTTCGTCGGCGTTACAACAATACACAAAACGCTAAGACACGGTCAGTTGTCGACTTAGAAAGCGTGGACCCGTACTACTCAGGTTTCTGCAGCTTCAGCAATTGGTTGCGTAGCCTCAGTTTAACAACATTAACTCTGTTGTCAGCCTTAATGATCTTATTATTCCGAAAAAGAAAACCTTCAGTACTAACAACGATGTGATCGATCTCTCTTGCGACATCATCCGCATTACAAAGTCTCAGAGCGGACAGCTCTGGGTGTGTTGCAGATGATGGCTGCTGATCCACCAATAGACAAAATTCCGTCTTCGCCTGCGGAGTTGAGAGAAGATGTGAGGAAGTTGAAGGGGAAGGCAACTGGAGTTTGTAATATCATTGCGGATCTGAAATCCGAGGTTGAAACCTGATCCATGGATTGCATGCGGTGCTGTCTGCTGTGTGGCAGCCCCGAGCCATTCCTCTTGACTAGAATAGTGGGTTCCATGTCACATCCTGGAAAGGAAAAGGGGGCCGACAGGACTGCAACAGTTACCGTCGTATTACACTGATCTGTTTGCCGGACGAAGTGCGCGCTCATCTTTTTTTTTTTTTTTTTTACATCCATGCCCATTGCGCCGGTAGGCTTTCTTCATAGGCCAGATGGTCGGCCCAGGCCCGTCGTGGCGCAGGCAATTTTTTATAGTGGCGGCGCCAGTTATCATCTGCTGATGATGCGATTTGGCGCACCTGACACTACCAAAATGAAATGCCAGAATTTTTCTCTATACAACATTCCCACACGGCCACTGCGTGTAACGAAACACACGAGAAATTTATCCAGACAAGGAAAGGTTTTGCCGGCGCCGGGGATCGAACCCGCGACCAGCGTAACGGGAGAGCCACCCCTTTACCAGTCGGCCAAAGAGGTACCCCCCTGATTAAGTGGGTTATGGGAGGCTCGCCCATCAGGCAAGTCAGCACTACACGTCTCCCCATTCCCATTTAGATTAACTTCTGTGTGTTGAGTTACCATTTCCTATGAACTTCGAAGAGCATGGGCCATCACTCTACCTGTTACCCTCTCGGGGTGACACAACAGAACCACAGGAGAGGATGCCACCGCCTTGCCACAAGTGAAATGCCAGAATTTTTACTCTTTACTACACTCACACACGCCTTCTGCGTGTAACGAAACACACGAGAAATTAATTCGGACAAGAAAGGTTTGCCGGCGCCGGGGATCGAACCGCGACCAGCGTAACAGGAGCCACTCCTTTACCAGTCGGCCAAAGAGGTTAAGGGCTATGGGAGGCTCGCCTATCAGGCAAGTCAGCACTACAAAACGAGGGATACAAACTCGGTGGAGGCATTGTTTTTGCTGCTTGGATCTTTTCAGGTATTTTCCTTCATAAAGCCTGGGATACATTGTAACAACCCAGCACGACACTTACAAAAAAAAGGAGCACACTGATTGTGACTCCAGCCAAGTTCCACAGCCTAGCTCCATTTTTCCTCTTATTTCTCCATTATGAGAGATTATTAAGGATTTGATGTACACATATGTTAACGTACATGCCTTATTTATACATTATAACCTAGAATTACCCATGTAAATAGTTGTAACAAAAATATGTAAAACATGATGTACTTACTAGCTCAATTTTTCCTACCTGGTCCCCTTATTTCTCCATTAAGAGGGGTTAATAAGGTTTCTGTACTTATCCATTAACATATCACTCTTATACATTCATCCCTAGGACGCATTATAGCCTATGCATTTCATGTCTCACCCATCCTTTGCCTCACAACTAACATTCCTCCATATGTCTACCTAACTTTTCTTTTCACGTCATTACACTTTTCCTGTATCTATTTTGGTTCAGGTTTTAGTTCCAAATAACCATCATTAGGACGTGGTGTTAATTATCATTGATGATTACAGTAACAAATTAAGCACAGAGAAAACCGTGACAATAAGACATCACTCCTCTCAAAATGGTTTATTATTTGTTGATCCCTCGTTATTTACTCTTGTTTTCACCTATTTAGGACAATGCAAACCTTCCTTAATCTTTTATATGCCTTCTATATAGTTAAATACCCTCCTAAATAATGTAAAATAAGAAGAAAAAAAACTGCACTGGAGCGATGTGGATCATATTGCTTACCTGGATCATTTTCCCGTTTTGGGAGAAAAAGGAAAGGTACAGCATCGGCCTTTAGTGATCTTCAAGCCTTCTTGTTGCCTGTGGAGACTTGCTGATCAGCTTCCTCTTGATAATGTAGTGCTGTGTGTAGTCTGTCGCCTTGAAATGACTTGAACAAACACTGGCAGAATCTGGATTTAACTTATCTTTACGACTACATGCATGGATCCACTGCCTAACTAAGGACTTTGTCTTCGGAAAACGATAAAAATTAAGCTTTCCTAGCTTCTTACACCTGTTATTGTAAACAGCACACCTTGTCATTGTTCACAACAAGAAACTTCAATCCAGTGGCGCCGCGGCCACACGTGTGGGTCTCCAGTGACGTCTCGGTTTACGTGTGACGTTACGAGCGCGGTGCATTGTGGGAAAAACAAGTGCTTAGCGATTTATCCTAATATGTCTCTCACCATTGCTCACTGCTAGGTGAACAGGGGCTACACGTGAAAGAAGATAAACCCAACTTATCTTCACCCGCTCGGGGAATCGAACCCCGGTCCTTTTGGTTGTGAGTCAGACGCTCTAACCACTGAGCTACCGGGCCGTGTGTGTGTGTGTGTGTGTGTGTGTGTGTGTGTGTAGTTCAACACGGCCTGATCACGAGTTTGACTCGCTTTCGCCAGCAGGTACCCTCCCGACACGATCAAGTGCATGCTCATCATCGTCGATCTCTGGGTACTGCCTGGAACTCACACACCACACACCCCATCCCCCTTTCTCAAAGGGGGAAAATAACCACTCCTAGTTAACGTAAAGAATCCGGCCTGAGCGGGGCTCGAACCGCCGCCTGTTTGGCCTTGAAGGCTTGCAGCGCGGCGCTCTAGCCGATTGAGCTACAGGGGCGTTGTAACTACCGGAGCGGTGTTGTGTGTGTGTGTGTGTGCAAAGCCTCGGTCACACATTCACGTATCAAGCCCACGTATGCCCACGTATGTGATTTTTGGCCCATACGTGGCCATACGCGGGATTTGTTGCCGCGATCAACCGGATACGTGTCAGGGGCCGATGTACGTAAAGCTTGCACGGTCATAACGTAAGTACGAGGTAATGCATATTAAGCCTACGCACTGCGCAAGCATGACGTGACGATTACCCGAATTGCCACGACAAGAGACCCCCCCCCCCCCCACAAGTAGTGCGTGGCAGAGCACATAACACCCACGTACGTATACCGTATGTGTAACGTGGTGCGTTACGACCTCGCGTCATCCTCACGTTATCCCCACTTAGTACGTCGGTGGGTAAACGTGAGAGGTACATAAGGGCCGTGCTGCACACCTATGATTGCAGTTCCCGTCAACATCTACCTGCAGCAAGACGTACTCCCCTCCTGCTGAATCAACATGGAGAACATTGAAGACGTCCTTGCCCTTATAACACCAGCAAACAGCTATAACACATAATTAATGGAGGCCATCCTGGAGTATGTGCATGCCACGGTACTGGTGGAAGTTGTGATGGTCCACCTCGCAAGTGAAAAAGAAAAAAAAAGGAGGCCGAGGAGGGTTTGGGCTTGGCCGTACCTGCAAAGAAGAGTGGAGCTAGGCCACTTTGACAACCTGATGGAGGAGTTGGCAACTGAAAGTCCAGAACTGTACGGGAATTTTACCCGGATTGACAAGGACCTCTTCAGTGAAATAGTTGAACGTGTCACACCCCACATTCAGAAGCAACGCACATTCTGGAGAGAATCCCTTGAGCCAAGCCAGAGTGTGGCTATCGCTCTTCGTTTCCTCGCCACGGGTGACTCACACAAGAGTCTGCAATACTCATTCCGAGTAGCCCACAACACCATTAGTCACATTGTACCCGAGACCTGCAGAGTCATTGTTGCTGTCTACGGAGATGAGGAACTGCAGGTGCCACAAACACCAGAGGCTTGGAAGCAGGTTGTTCCAGAGTTGTTGGAGGTTTGAGTGACCCTGAAGCTAAAGAAGCCCCCGTCCGTGATCTCTTGGTGGTGTCCTTAGGCATAGTTGAAGGCAGTGGCGACAAGGTTTACTGACGAGGGCGCTGGCGGGGGTGAGAGGCGGTGGTGGTGGATTCGAGGTATATGCTGTTGCTTGTCCGAGAGAGAAACCGAAGCCGCAGCCCGCAAGCCCACCGCACGGCATATATACACCATGCACAGCGTTGCAACATCGTCGTGGGTACCCGAGGAGTAGCGCTGGTGCCACGTACGCTCCTGCACCGCGTGAGGACCCACGTGGTGCGCTGCGGGAACAGGGGAGCAGCGTGGGACCACGTGTAAGGGCCCCGCAAGCACACCGTCAGCGCCACGTATGCGCCACGTTGTACGCGTGGAGCCATGTAAAATTGCGGTTGACGTGAACACCCACGTATCTTTTGAATATGTCGAAAATGCGTGGGTCCCCACGCACGCTCGGGTGGTGCGTAGCGACCCCCCCGTCTCCGCCCAGTATGCCCACGTACGTAAATACGCATTATGGGACATTTACGTATAGTCCTGGGCCTGAGGGGGTCCCCGTGTGCATAAGAGGCCCAGAAAATTTATTTTCATATTGTTGAAGTACACCATCTGGCACACCAAAAAAGTTTGGGTAGACTTCTGGTAACCCGGCAATAAGCGAGAAAATGACGTCACAGACCACACCCATCGACGCCCTTTTTTTAAGCAAAATTTGGGGGTAGGGGAAATATGATTAGGCATATCTCAGGAAGTATAAGTCACAGAACAACGAAATACATCTTAAAATGTTTGTATTGAAGTCCTCTATCCATTCCAATAATCATTATGCAAATGAATATGTTAATGAGTTAGCCAGAGGTCAAAAGGTCACGAAAAGCAGGTGGAGGTCAAAATTTTACCATTACTCCAAATACAGTTTGACAAATTATATCGGTATCTATTTTGGCATTGGTAGGGCATGGGAATGTTAGGAAAGATGCTAATAAGTCTTTTGATATGCATCTCAGGCCCTTAAATGCAAATTATCATAACATTAATGTAACTGAAAAATGAAGTAGATTATTTGAGGCATAATTCTTCTTTGCATTTATCTTTTAGTTCAAGCCTTACCCGATAGATGGAATTGGTGAGCCTAGTAAGCATTCATTCTGACAGATGGCACCACTTCTCCATTTGTTTTAGGGAACATGCTTTGCATCTCAAAAAGAAATGCAAAAAATAATCTGAATTACAATCGATCCCCATCCGCATGAACTTGGCCGATATCTTAAAGATTGACTACATGTTGGATAGGTAGGTGCCTCTTTCATCAAATGACCAGTAATTAGCAACCAATTAAGGTAAAAGAATGCTACTGCATGCATGTAGGCCCCGATGTCGGCCCACTCTGCTCGTGAGTGAACCGTGTGTTTTGAGATCAAGGTATATAACGGTCCCGATATTCATGTATGCCTGAATGCTGAACAAATGAGAGTAGCCGGTCATATAAATGTACATGTAGCATTTGTAAAAATTTCCCTCTGAATATATTTTTCTGTCAGTTTCAGGTGATGTCAGCTCAAAAGCCCTGGTGATGGAAGCTGGATCAAGCAAAGTGAAATTGGTTCCTGCCCAAGAAGAGTCACCTTCAATCGAGAAGTGCATCATTTGCCAATATACGACGGCTAACCCTGCCATCACTAATGAAAATGGTAGGAAGCGTATCCGTGAAGCTGCAGAGATCCGAGATGATGCCGTCTCAAAGAGACTGAAATTGCTAGGTGACCATGGGGACAGTTTCGTGTACCACGTGACAAATGACTGCTACAAGGCTTACACATTGGAAAAGACATTGCAAACGGTGAAAAGAAAGAGTCGAAGTGATCAGTCATCATCAGTCGAAGGCACAAGTGAGCCCAAACAGCGCAGAGCACGCTCTCTGGGTACCGTTCGTAATCTTCCCAGTCGTAGCATTGACATTTACAGTCATAAGTGTGTCATATGTGGACATATCAATCATCTAAATGTGTACGAGAAATGGAGGATTTCTGAAATGGACAGGGCTACTAAATTTCTAGAAGCAACTGTGTATTTTCAGGATGCTGTCTACAACCGTACTTGTGATTTACAAGATGAACAATCCGTTTTTGGAGCGGACCTATATTGTCACAGTACCTGTGTCAGAAATTACCTATCGAAGTATGACCGGGCAAAGAGAAAGTCTGGGGAGAATCCCCCAATGAATGCTAAGAAGAGAGCATGGTTGACCGTGATGCCAGAAATAGAGACTGGGCTTCGCAGTGGTAATGGTTATGAACTAAGTTATGTCAGAGATTGCATTAATAGTGAACTGAACTCAGACATTAAAGTGCAGAGCAGAGAGGTTAAGGTCCTTCTGACAGAAAAGTTTGGTTCAGAGTTGTCATTTTCTCAGCCAAAACAGGCCAACAAATCTCAGATGTTTTTCAGTACTAGGGTTACAACAGCAGAGAAGCTTGCAGAAACCATTCGCAGCACAGACCCAATCCGAGAGTGTGCAGAGACAATTAGGCAATATCTCTTGAAAATGGATTTTGACCTTTGCCGGTGGAGATGGATCGATTCTGGTCATCTAGCAACAATAAAGTCAAACTTCAGATGCTTCTTCATGAACAGGCCATAAAGCGTGCAGTTGAAGCACCTTCCTCGGTCCATGTTGTAGCAAGTTGTTTCTCTGGAGAATCTGGCAGTGTTCCTGTAAGGAAGTCTTGAATGGCGATTCTGCTGCTGAGATAGCAGACCTGTATTGTCCAGATGTAGAAGAGGCTGATGCTCGTATTGTCCCTCATGCAATGCATGCCGTCAGAAGTGGAATTGAACGTATCCTCGTCTTGTCCGGTGACACAGACGTTTTCGTTCTACTTATGTTCTACTGGAGTAGTCTCCACTCTGAAGGTCTAAAGGAACTTTGGATTAGAGCAGGGGTTGCAGATTCAACCAGATACATTCCAGTGCACACACTTGCACCAAGGGTTGGTACAGGTCTGTGCTGTTTGCTACCACTTGTGCACACCTTGACTGGATGCGACTACACAAGTAAAGTGGGAAGCAAGCATGCAGCCATCAATGCCGATCCGGTCGACAAACTCAAAGACTTTGATTCCGCTCAAGGCTGTTCTGACGTATTCACAGAAACATGTGAGGCATACTTAGTACAAGTTTTGAAAAAGAACTCCTTGTGTTCTACCATGGATCAATTGAGGAGTTACATGTACCATCAGAGCAAAGGGATCTCCTTAGAGCAGCTTCCCCCAACTAGCCATGCAGTACAACAGCACATCCGCCGAGCCTACTATGCAACCTATCAGATGGTAACATTGTTAAACCCGAATAAGCCTGCAGAACTGAATCCTAGTGCATTCGGCTTCAGGAAAACAGATGAACTTCTGCTGCCAGTTGAGGGACATAGACCAATTCCTGAGGAATACACAATCATCTGCAGCTGTAAGAAATGCAGCACTGAGAGATGTGCCTGCCGCAAAGCTGGACTTCCATGCATCGGTTTCTGCAAGTGCCAAAGTCCACAGGGAGATGAACAAGTAGTGCAATGTAAGAATGTTCATAGCCTAGACTAGGGACATGTGCAGAGCAGTGCATTCTGGGTATTTGTACTCAAAGAATTTTAGTACCGGTATATAGAAAAGTGACTGGCACCAGACTAAGGTCATGTTTTAGTGTGCGATACCGAACCACTCGATTAATGCTAGTTTCATTTGATATGACACCATGTTATCAACCATTTAAGGGCCTGAAATACATATCAAAAGACTAATTAGCATCTCTACTAACATCTCCATGCCCTACCAATGCCAAAATAGATACCGATATAATTTGTCAAACTGTATTTGGAGTTATGGTAAAATTTTGACCTCCACCTGCTTTTCGTGACCTTTTGACCTCTGGCTAACTCATTAACATATTCATTTGCATAATGATTATTGGAATGGATAGAAGACTTCAATACAAACATTTTAAGATGTATTTCGTTGTTCTGTGACTTATACTTCCTGAGATATGCCTAATCATATTTCCTCTACCCCCAAATTTTGCTTAAAAAAAGGGCGTCGATGGGTGTGGTCTGTGACGTCATTTTCTCGATTATTGCCGGGTTACCAGAAGTCTACCCAAACTTTTTTGGTGTGCCAGATGGTGTACTTCAACAATATGAAAAGAAATTTTCTGGGCCTGCCATGAACACGGGGACCCCCTCAGGCCCTGCACTAGTAGTACTTACGTAAGCAGTTGACGACTACCAATTTCCGTTCGTGCGTGGGCATACTTGGCTTGATACGTGAATGTGTGACCGAGGCATAAGGCCCTTTTCACATATGGGAGCTGCAGAGCTGCAGAGCCTCTCAGCAACGCTACTCCTGTGCGACTCAATTTTAGCATCGCTGCTGAGAAGCGCTGCTCATATTTCTAGAAAGTGTTGGGGTGGTGAGTGTCGAATTAACAGTGCTTCTCAGTAGCGCTGCTAAAATTGAGCAGGGCTGCAGTCGAGCTACGCACGCGCTGCTAAAAAAAAGTGGAGCGGCTGCAGCTACGTGTGAAAGCTCCCATTGAATACCCTATATCGTGACGAGCAGCGCTACTTTTTGTGTCCGCCACCGGCTGCGAAACTAACCACTCAAATCCGTCTGTAGCGCTATTTTTTGTGTTTGTGTCTGCGTGTAAAAGTCTCCATTCAACGCCATTAATTACCAGCGGTGGCGCTGCTGAGCAGCGGTGCTTAGTGTCCATGTGTGAACGTGGCCATGAGTGGCCATCACCCACCTGAAAGTAACCCTGAGAATTCAGGTTCTCCCACGATTCCTGACGGCTGGTCCTCAGGGAAAGCACTCTCACACTTGCCATGAACTCCCGTCGTTGGTGCACCGTCAGATCAGAGCTATATGGGAGAAAGATAAATTTATATTTACTTCATAATAGGCAGGCCAAGGGACAATTAAAATTATTCATTTGGCAACCTCTCCCAACAAAAATGAAACTGAAGACGCTTATGGAATTATATAAATTTTTGTAACAAATATTTTGATATGCCCCATTTGCAAGAGTATTTATACCAGAGGAAAAGCGAAGTACAGACGAAATATTATATATCCTACTGGTGAAAGAGTTCAAAATGTGAATATACTGGTAAGGCGTTATGCCGTTTGGGAAATAGAAGCGAGGTACCGTAGACAGCTTCATGCAGCAATAAGAATATTGAGTTATCGAGGTAAAATATCAGTGTCCAAGATAGTAGCTACCATAGATATTAAATGAAGCAACATTGCGTTGTGCTGAAACACCACAGGGCACATGACTTAACATAATTCAACCTGAAGCTCTAGAAAATGTAGATGTATGAATAAAAAGAAAAAAATTCAATTGGTTTATGGTAAAACTGCTAATATGTATAAGGCACTATGATAACAAAACATACGAATTTTCTTTAAAAAAAGCGAATCACGTGATGAAACATATAAACTACATTATAGTTTCCTAGACAAGTCAATAAGAGAGAGAGAGAGAGAGAGAGAGAGAGAGAGAGAGAGAGAGAGAGAGAGAGAGAGAGAGAGACTCAATTACCCTCCTTTGGATGGCTCCAAGCTCCTTAACATTTCAAGAGATATCAAGGAAACATGGAAGGGCAGGCAACATGGTGCTTTAAAACGAAGCCATCAGTATTAGTGAAGAGGAGGAGTAGGAGAAGCGGAAAGACTCTACCAACTAATTAACTAAAATTAACTAATGGGGAGCATACGCCAGGGGTCGCATCGCTTCACGTACTCGCCTTCTATACCCCTATCGGTCACCCCGCGCAAGCTTGTATGCCTCTGCCCTGTCCATCCCAAGCTCTGCACTTACTTGAAAAAGTATTTGTTGCCGACTAGGGCATACGCTGGGTCAGGCGTCACCTTAGCGTAGCGGTGGAGAGCGTTCTTCAGTATTTCCTTGTTATAGTTTGTTTTACCCAACTGCAGTTTTTGGAGGATCTTAGCCACGGTTTCTATTCCTCCTCTTGTAGCCCACTTTGTGACAACGTTTCCTGAAAAGAATTTTCAGTACAACCGAGCAATCAATGAGACCATACGACGATTGGGCCAAGGCAGTACTTACACTACGATTCTCGTTCTTGTCTAGTGTTGGTAGACCTCTTATGATACGTGAAAAAGCTCTATAGTCAATGTTTTTCCGGCAAGACCACACCTCCACTATTCACTAACGCCTAACCCAAGCCAAAACATATGATTGATCTTGAGCGTTTGGCCCTCAATCTACAGAGGATCCTCGAGAGTGCCGATCATATTTATATTGTTTTGCATTGGCAGGTATACTCACAAGCAGAGGCCAATTTTTTTTAAATGCTCTGTGTAAATAATGTATATATCATCACGAACCTAAGTGTAGCAATAAAAAGCCTGTGGTCATCTGCATATAACTTTTTATTTCGGAAAGCGTTGCAGTTTTGGATAATCTTTGAATATGTACGAACGGGGACGTGAATAACTTCCTTGGTTACCCTTCTTGCATTATATACTAATCAGATTAAAGCCTCCATTTGACTTGCCCGGTGAGTCCAAGGTTTGGCGTCTTAGAGTGGCAGACAGGTATATGACCCTATTACGGACCTGTCAAAAGGCAAATGAGATTGCTAGCCAAAGGCGATCTGGTTCTAGAATGTGGATTCATACTCATGACCATAACCGGGCACTCTGTAGCCCTGTGCGTCCTCACTTTCCCTTCCTTGATGGGTCTTTTGATCTATCTCTTGATCTTTTTGTTTCACCACAATACTTTCGCCATTTCATTCCGTCTTTATCATCGCCTCTTCCTACATTTTTTCTTTCTCGAGGTCTCATGGGTGTATGGGTTGCTAAACAGGCAGCGTGTAATGTCTGCACTCCTTCCTCTCCCTCTGTTTCGTCTCGGTTATAGTAATAATAATAATGATTATAATAATAGTAATACTACTACTACTAATACTACTACTAATACTACTACTACTAATACTAATAATAATAATAATAATAATAATAATAATAATATTCCGGGTTTTTAGGCGGTCTTCAGGGCAGCATATGAGCAGTCTTAAGCCACTCGGCGGTGACTCAAAAATCACAACTGTGGCAGTGGGTAGGACTCGAAACCGCGTCCTTTTGGACGCGGCGCCGACATGCTAACGACTCAGCTATACTCCCTCCCCGAGCTATGTGTCGGTCCCCGTGGTTCTGGTGCCAGGAACATCATCATCATTTTGCACCTGAATGTTGCAAGATTCAGGATGTTGAGAATTGCGGGTTCTTTATATCAGAAACCAGAGTTGTACAGTTCGATATGGTATAGCAGTGCCGAGGGTGGGTGGGTGGGGGTGGGGTGGGGGGGATTAATGTGACTTACCATATCCTCGTAAGAACTCGCAGCAGAGTCCTTCAGAACTGCAGAGAGAGAGAGAGAGAGAGAGAGAGAGAGAGAGAGAGAGAGAGAGAGAGAGAGAGAGAGAGAGAGAGAGAGAGAGAGAGAGAGAGATTTACATAGATTTACATAGAAAATCAGACCACACAGACCCCATGGTCCAGACTTGGTGGTCTGTCCTTAAACCTAAGTGATTTTACATTAATCAGAAGACTCCAAAACGTTGCATTTCTACTCTAGTTGATATTAAGTTGAAGGAAGTGACGGTCGAGCTTATTTTTGAAGGAGTCAATCGTGTTACACTGGACCACTGATGGTGGAAGCTTATTCCATTCTCGCACTATAACGTTGGTGAAGAAAAATTTGGTGCAGTCTGAATTTACTTGTCTACATCTGAGTTTTACGCCATTGTTCCTCGTGCGCAAAGTGTCATCGATCATAAACAATGTTGATCTGTCTACATTCGTGAAACCATTAAGTATTTTAAAACATTCGATCAGTTTTCCTCGGAGGCGACGTTTCTCAAGAGAGAACATGTTAAGGGTAGAAAGCCTTTCTTCGTAGGATTTGTTGCGCAAGGAAGGGATCATTTTCGTTGCCCGACGCTGAACACCTTTTAATTTAGCAATATCCTTTGCATGGTGGGGAGACCAAAACTGTACCGCATATTCCAAGTGGGGTCTGACTAAACTGTTGTAGAGCGGGAGTATTACATCTTTATTCTTGAATACAAAGTTTCTTTTAATGAAGCCCAACATTCTGTTCGCTTTATTTGCTGCATCGATACATTGCTGTGAGAATTTGAGGTTTGACGCGATTTTGACCCCCAAGTCCTTGACGCATTGAACGCTTTTGAGTTTAACGCCGCGCATTTAGTATTCGAACTTCTTATTCCTCGTTCCAATTTGAAGGACCTGGCACTTGTCTACGTTAAAGGGCATCTCCCATCTATCCGACCAAGCTGAAATTTTGTGCAAATCCTCTTGGAGGCTTTGCCTGTCTTCGTCAGTCAGAACCGAGTTACCAATCTTTCTGTCGTCTGCAAATTTACTAATGCGGTTATTGAGTCCAACATCCACGTCGTTGATGTATATAATGAAGAGCACTGGGCCAAGGACCGAGCCCTGAGGGACGCCACTAGTGACAGGCGCCCACTCTGAAGAGAGAGAGAGAGAGAGAGACGACCTTCTCTCATATATATATATATATATATATATATATATATATATATATATATATATATATATATATATATATATATATATATATATATATATATATATATATATATATATATATATATATATATATATATATATATATATATATATATATATATATATATATATATATGATTCGTCGAGGAGCACGAAGGGATGTTTGTCAGTCAGCAAGCTAATCACATTCAACACATAAAAGCTAAGCAACAATATTTTTCAACATACATATCATATGAATTTTTACCGGCAAACTGACTCATTGATGAGCTTTACGACTGTATCGGATTTCATCTTTATTTTGTGGTCCTCTAAACGCGCATGTGTTTTCTCCGAGACGAGGAACGCCGAGCAGTGCCACTTGTCATGTCTTGCGAGCATCTTTGTCTTATCACTGAAATTACCGGTTACATTTACTTTTTTTTTTTCAGTATTATTGTCCTCTGCACATACATGAAACAAATCCGTTGATATGGATAAGGTACTGTTTTGCAATGGCAGGTCTCTTGATAATAGTTCCGCACTGGGTGACATACTGTTCACGAGCCTGCCGCAGCTAACGGGATAAGGACAAGAGGACGAATTGTATTTAATCGATTAAGTATTTTGAGGGTTCAAATCAGAGAGAGCTTATATAAAACAAAAAATAGTAAATAGTGGTTTTAAATGTCAGGTAGAACAAAGTCGGAGGATGATCAGTAGGAGCAATGTGCCTTGAGTCGCAAAGAGTGGAATCTTCAGCTAAAGACTAATCAGAAAGTTCAGCAAATAACATAAGATTATGAAAGATGAAGAAGCAAAATTGTTGTAGAGAATATTGGCTAAATGGAAAAATTAGAGTTAGCAAAATTTGACATTTTCTACATTCTTTTTTTAACGTTTTGGCCTATTTCGCCTGTAGACTTTCCTGGTGGGACCTGATGGTCGGCCCAGCCCGTTCTGACGCAGGTAAGTGTTTATGGTGGCCCCATCCTGCTTGGTCCATGCTACCCACCCGGAGCTCATACTTGAGCCTCTCATCAGAGAAGTAATCTAGAGTCTGGGTTGCTAATGTTTTTTCAGGGCAGCATTGGGTAGTCTTAGGCCACTAAATCCCAGTTGTGAGGCGGCCACGGCTCGAACCCGCGTCCTCCAAGACGCCTGCACGCTAACTATTCAGCCACCCCCTCCCTAATTTTTATATTTACCTTGATTCGAGGCTTCCTGTGTCCAGGCTGTTGGTGTTTACACAGGTACACGAACGTTTTTTTTAATTTTATTTTTTTACGTTCAATAATTTTTAAGATTTTAAATTTTTTTATGATTTTTACTCCATATTTACTACTTTTTTTTTGTTTTAACAACTAGGTCCTGCTTCTATATTACAATAGTGTTCTCTAAAATTCTTGCAAGATTTTCACATTTTAATTAATCAAAGATTTTCAAAGTCAAAGACATATTTGATCTCGATTCCATGCAAAAATGCAAGGATCCGATTAGCGGCAGTTCGAAGGCTCAGTTACTTTTTGTGACCTACATCTCAATCTTGGAAAGAAACAGAACAAGGGCTTTTTTGCATAAGGGGTAGGGAAGGTACATAATAGTTTTGTCCTTATCTCAGAGACAATCACCTTTGTAACGCACTGGGCATACCCAGTGTGAATCTCATCTCAAGACAGTACTGTTTCCACTAGTAATCAGAAAAGTCTAGCGGGTCTCTCTCTCTCTCTCTCTCTCTCTCTCTCTCTCTCTCTCTCTCTCTCTCTCTCTCTCTCTCTCTCTCTCTCTCTCTCTCTCTCTCTCTCTCTCTCTCTCTCTCTCTCTCTCTCTCTCTCTCTCTCTCTCTCTCTCTCTCTCTCTCTCTCTCTCTCTCTCTCTCTCTCTCTCTCTCTCTCTCTCTCACTTAATCAGCTTCCTTGAGGTTGGGCGTTCTGTATTGTCTCCGCCAGTTCTCCCCCGCACAGTTGCTATCTATATACAGCTCTCCTGGACAGAGTAGAGTTTAAGGTTCTTCGTCTCATCAACTTCCCTCCTCTTACTGATAGTCTTCAACCTCTTAAATTTCATTGCCATATTGCCGCTCTATCTTCTATCGATATTTTCACGCTGACTGCTCTTTTGAACTTTATAACTGTATGCCCCCTCCCTCCCGCGGCCCCGCTGCACACGACTTTCTACTCAAGCTCATCCCTGTACTGTTCAAATCCCTTTCGCACGAGTTAAATAGCATCTGCACTCTTTCATCTCTCACGCTGGTAAACTCTGGAATAATCTTCCTCCATCTGTATTTCCTCCTGCCTACGACTCTAACTTTTTCAAGAGGAGAGTATTAGGACATCTCCTCTCCTCCCGAAATTGATCTCTCTTTCGGCCTGTCCTCTGAACGCTTTTCTATAGGAGTAGTGAGGAGCGGGATTTTTTTCATTATTTTTTTTTTCCCTTGACCCGTTTCATTTGCTGTAAAAACAAAAGGTCATTTCACCAAGCGAAGCAAAATGCCAAATCACTGCCTCCTCAGTGGGTCTATAGGCCGTAAAGGAGAGATAAGACAGAATACGAGAATAATGTTATGATCGGAGGAGCCCAAGAAAGAGTATTATTTAGAGTGATGGGCGTATCCGTTAGGTGGTTCTAGATACTGAAGAATAGTAAAGATGTAGGGTTGTGTACTAGGGTGGTCAGTGAAATATGATAAAAGTCACTGCAGGTGGTGCAAGTTGAAATATCCTGAAATGGATATTTCAGCGAAGTGAGAGTTTATATAAATATGCTGCACTTTAGAATTCGAATAGTCTGAGAATAGTAGAAGTAGGTGAGAGGCACACAACAAACATAATTATTTACTGATTGAACGAAAAATGAGTCGCAGCCAAATGGTGGAACGTTTTGAAGAATCAAAGTTGTCGGCATGAGAACAAGTGATGTCGTTGCGTACATCCAAGTAAAAGCAGGATGAAGCTTTGGACTGAAATTTGGGATAGAAAACGTAGGAGGGAATTGAATTGCAAAAATTCCAGAGAACTGAATGTTGCAAAGCTAGTGAAGAAACAGTTGAGCAAAGTAGGCAGGTCAGAGTTGGGATGTTTTTGGTTTACTCTCCACATGGGGATTCCGAAGTGGGTGTTATCTTACGTGGTACATTGTATTTCCAATAGTTGCTAAATCCACGTATAACATATTAGCTAAATCAAAAAGAGTATCAGTAAAGAAATGAATAAGCGCAAAGCGTACCTCGCGTGATGAAGCGTCCGGTGGTTGTTGGCTCGAAGGTTTTCCCGCGGAACAGCCACTGCTGACACTCGGTGAAGGCATATATAAGGTTTTCAATAGTCTTGTTATCGAAGTTTAAAGATGTGCCATCAAACCATGTGAACACTGTGCCAATAGTCTGTAACGGGGACAAATACATATAAATAAAAGATTCTGCAAATAAATGCCGGCGATTTTCCAGCCGCCGTTGAATGAGCGAATATCACCGTTGCGCTATATTTTACTGTCTATTATACTCAGTATAATATAATTAACTTTTTGCCAAAGGAAACACCGGGGGCAATTCATCCAAGCCGAGAAATTTCAATCATTTTTTTCATATGTATATACACCCATGAGCGAGTTCCCTCGTCCTCCTCAAGGGGCTATTACACGGGGCAAATTTTCAGTGGCTCTTCAGTCAAACCACGATTTCCGCTGGCGTGGTTCTCATATTTCCGTGGTTTTCTAACGTGTCCACGATCTTCCAAAGCTACACTAGATTTCACCAAAGGAAGGCGGTATTACTCATCACCATCAGCAGCAGCAATAACAAGAAACAAATGAGAGCCACGCTAGCCGAAATCGTGGATTGACTGAAGATCCACGGAAAATTTGCCCAGTGTAATAGCCCCTCTTAATGCCATCTTGGATTCATCCCAATAAGTACTGTTGCAGACCTTTTCCATCATAAGTACTTTATGGCTTGAGAAAGTGCATCAGCTTCATCAAGCTACAGGTTTTATTGGTGTCCCCTCAGACTCCCAAAGTGTAGTGGTTAGCGTGTCGATTTACGAAGCCACGGACTCGGGATCGAATCCTACCCCGCCAGTCGTCATACTGCTCTTCCAGCTTTTCTATCTCCCTTTTATTAAGGTTTGTTTAATTTTTTTTTTATAAGTTTCTGCCGATGGCGGTGGTAGGCTATCTTGGGGGGCATGATGGTCATCCCTAGCCAGTTATGGTGCGGCAACTGTTTATATAGGTGCTATCTTGCTTGGTTCAGGGTGTTACTTACAGCTCATCTCTGACCCTCTCTTTATCGACATAATCTAGAGTCCCGGTTGATGGGTGGTATACAGGACCGCATGTGGGCAGTAAATGCATAATCCCAGCTTGTGCTAACCACTCAGCCACCGCCTTGCCATAGTAAATAGTTATTATAAAATTGAAAAAATACTGTCCACTAGCTTGCCCCCTCCGACAGTTACATATAACGGAATTATTTATATCAGCAGCAATTGATCCATCATGCCCTTTGCATTTATGGCAAACCATAAAATAAGTTAACTGTGAAGCAGATTCAGACAGAGAGGAACAAAGACAAAAACAAACCCTACCATCAGCATCTCTCTTCCATAGCTGCCGTTGTAGATCATGTGAAGTATTTGTGCGAAGTGTTCATTGCCATCCTGTACCTCTTTGTTGTGCTGGTGGATGCAACCATCAGGCCTGAGAGAGAGAGAGAGAGAGAGAGAGAGAGAGAGAGAGAGAGAGAGAGAGAGAGAGAGAGAGAGAGAGAGAGAGAGAGTTTCCATATTATTTACCAAGATGTAAAGGTACTTCAAATGACATGGCCACCAATATTTTGCCTTTCTGCATTTGCGAACTACAACGTTGGTGAAGAAATATCTGGTTCACTCTGAATGAATTTCTTGAGAGTTGTCAAGTTAGAGACGTGTCATCGATTATCAATTTAGTATTGTCCACATCTGTAAAGCCAATACGTATTTTGAAAATGTTAATAAGTTTTCATTGTAAGCAACGATTATGACAATAAGTTAAGAGGTGAAAGTCATTATCATTATTTCGTCTTAATAATTGCGGAAAGACGTGTTGCCCTGCGTTGAAAACAACTCAGCAATCTCCATACCATGGTGGGAATCCCAAATTAGTACTTCATACTCTTAGTGGGGTCTGATTAAGCCACTGAATAATGGCTGCATGGTTGCATACTGAATGAGACATTTATATTAATAATGCCTAATATGCAATAATGGGAAAATTTCCGGCTTGATGTGATTTTGACACAAAAATCGCTAACACACTGTACTGTAACCATATGGTCATATTTTGTAATGACTTCCGTGGATAACTACCAAAGATGTTTGAAATTCCACTCAAATTTCCCATCATCAAATATAATCCTATGACTGGTTAAACAAATGTCACACACACACACACACACACACACATATATATATATATATATATATATATATATATATATATATATATATATATATATATATATATATATATATATATATATATATATATATATATATATATATATATATATATATATATATCAATATATTTTAATAAATATATATATATATATATATATATATATATATATATATATATATATATATATATATATATATATATTTATTTATATATATATTTATTTATTTATATTTGTTTTACAGCAAAGGATGCAGCTCAAGGGCACAAAAAAAACAATAATAATAAAAAAAGGCCGCAACTCGCTGCTCCTAAAAAAGAATTAACAGCGGTGGCCGAAAGAAAGATCAGTTTCGGGAGGAGAGGTGTCCTGATACCCTCCTCTTGAAAGAGTTCAAGTCGTAGGCAGGAGGAAATACAGATGAAGGAAGATTGTTCTAGAGTTTACCAGCGTGAGGGATGAAAGAGTGAAGATGCTGGTAGACTCTTGCATAAGGGGTTTGGACAGTATAGGGATGAGCATGAGTAGAAAGACGTGTGCAGCGGGGCCGCGGGAGGAGGGGAGGCATCCAGTTAGCAAGTTCAGAAGAGCAGTCAGCATGAAAATATCGATAAAAGATAGAATGAGAGGCAACATGGCGGCGGAATTTAAGAGGTAGAAGACTATCAGTATGAGGAGGAGAGCTGATGAGACGAAGAGCTTTTGACTCCACCCTGTCAAGGAGAGCTGTGTGTGTGAACCCCCCCCCCACACCTGAGATGCATACTCCATACGAGGGTGGTCATGGCCCCTGTAAATGGATAGCTACTCTGCGGGGGTGAACGGGCTGGGACGGTACAGAACGCCCAGCCTCGAGGAAGCTGATTTATATATATATATATATATATATATATATATATATATATATATATATATATATATATATATATATATATATATATATATATATATATATATATATATATATATATATATATATATATATATATATATATATATATATATATATATATATATATATATATATATATATATATATATATATATATATCTATATATATATATATATATATATATATATATATATAGATAGATAGATAGATAGATAGATAGATATAGATATAGAGATAGATAGATAGATAGATAGAGATAGATAGATAGATAGATAGATATAGATAGATATAAATAAATAGATAGATAGATATAGATAGATACATAGATGGACAGATGGATAGATATAGATGATTAAAAAAATCAGGAGATCAAATAAGGGGTTTCAGAAATAAAGCAAAAGCATGTTTGTGCACCGGGTATAGTCTGTTTTAGCAATATAATACAGGTGACGACACCCTTCAATTTTGACTGGCTAAGTGGTAGCCAATCACTGCGCTGGAAAAGTTTAGTCCGCTTGGGCCTAGGAGCTCGCTCTGCATAAAAAAAAAATGTTAACACCTCAAAATCACCATGAAATATTAATTAATTGCAACATTGGACATGTACAGTTCCCAAACTGTCAAAAATTATGATGAGAAATAAAACACTGTTAACATGAATATAGATATAAATATATATTTGTTTTTATCGTATAAAAAAAGTTCATTCATCACATCTTTGTGGGCATCTACGATAAAAAGTAATTAGTTGTCTAGTGTTAATAAATTAATGTTTTAAATAATGACTCAAGAATGACAATGCTACTAAGAAAACACAGGTAGGCCCTGTGGTATTCCAGATGGTATTAAAAAAATAAAAACATACCACAGAGTCGTGACGCCAACGGCCAAGGTGGAAGCAAACTGATGGGTACTGCGCGGTGATTGGCACAGCTAATCAAAATCATGAGAGAAAGACAGGAGGCGTGGCCGCCTGTTATATTTCGGTGAAACAGACTATAGCTCTTGGCAAAGGGAACTCATGCACCTCACCTCAAGCCATTATCGCCATAAGGGTTCATATCGGCGAGGTCTTGGTGCAGTCTCTCCATAACGGATGAATGGATATCGTTGCGCTTTTCTCCCTCACTCAATGTAGCGCGTACCTCGGTTGTTAAGGCCCGGGATCCCAGATTTGCGCCTGCAGGAGATCGTGGTAATAGTAATGGTGACTACAGTTATGATGATAATAATGATAGTAATTATGGACATTATTCCAAATATAGTAAATTTATGCATATTATTCATATAAATAGGGTGATAGATATATTCATAATATTAATGTTAGTGGTAAATATTAAATATAATTCTTCACTCTTTTGGACGTGTCAAACGCTGAGGACGTGTTGGCACGCCCTGAACCTTAGTCCTCCCACATGTTTGCCATGTACAGCGTCCCTGTGAAGTTTGGAGACTCGAGTCCTAGAGGTTGTTTGATGTCACAGTCGTGTGCTGTGGCTAGCAAGACACTTCTTTGTTTCCTTATTTCGGTTTCCTTATTTCGACTTTCAGAGCCAGCATTAAGCGCGAGGTTGGTACCCTGTAGTTTTTTTTTCGTGTGAGTGAGTGATTATTTGTGGAGCAAGGAGAAGCGCAAGAGTAATACCACTAAATCAAACATTCCTGAGCCCGACAGTGGTAGAAGAAAGGTAGGTAATGTTTCCCAGAAAAAGTTGCAAGCTAAGTGTGTTTCTTTGCCTGAGGGGTTAAAGGTTTATTACACAATCTGTATTAGTCTTATATACGAAGCGAATATTCTGCGGGGCGCAGCTTGCGTAGAACAATTAAATGTAGCAATCACCGAGACGTGGATGGATTGGGGAAAGCTTTTCTCAAGCGAATATGAATTAAAAGGGTACAATTAATTCTATGTAAACAGGCTTGGGAGGCGTTGGGGTTGGGTAGCTCTATATGTAAAATACACTGTCAACTTGTATATCAATATTTCAATTAAGTTAATTAAGATTGGGGCAAGAAGAACCTGGTGTCCTTCAACGCCTCAAAAACACAGTTTCTCGACCTATCCACTCGACACAATCTTCCTAACAACTATCCCCTATTCTTTGACAACACCCAGCTATCACCTTCCTCAACACTAAACATCCTTGGTCTATCCTTAACTCAAAATCTCAACTGGAAACTTCATATCTCATCTCTTACTAAATCAGCTTCCTCGAGGCTGGGCGTTCTGTACCGTCTCCGCCAGTTCTTCTCCCCATATACAGGGGCCTTGTCCACCCTCGTATGGAGTATGCATCTCATGTGTGGGGGGGCTCCACTCACACAGCTCTTCTGGACAGAGTGGAGGCTAAGGCTCTTCGTCTCATCAGCTCTCCTCCTCATACTGATAGTCTTCTACCTCTTAAATTCCGCCGCAGTGTTGCCTCTCTTTCTATCTTCTATCGATATTTCCACGCTGACTGCTCTTCTGAACTTGCTAACTGCATGCCTCTCCCCCTCCCGCGGCCCCGCTGCACTCGACTTTCTACTCATGTTCATCCCTATACTGTCCAAACCCCTTATGCAAGAGTTAACCAGCATCTTCACTCTTTCATCCCTCACGCTGGTAAACTCAGGAACAATCTTCCTTCATCTGTATTTCCTCCTGCCTACGACTTGAACTCTTTCAAGAGGAGGGTATCAGGACATCTCTCCTCCCGTATTTGATCTTGCTTTCGGCCACCTCTTTTGTTTCTTTTTTAGGAGCAGCGAGTAGCGGGCTTTTTTTTATTATTGTTTTTTTTGTGTGTGTGCCCTTGAGCTGCCTCCTTTGTTGTAAAAAAAAAAAAAAAGTGTTGCATCAATATGGGGTAGTTATGTGAACTCAAGGGACAAGATTAACTGAAGTGTCGTATATTGGCCTGGGCTAGAATCCCGGCCTGGGCAGTCAGTGTGCAGCCCACCTAGGTGTTCATCCTTTCGGGATGGTAAATAGGTTCCCGGAGAAAGTAACCTTTTCTTATAGATGGAACACTTAAGTAGAATATGTTATCGTCTCATCAATCCCCCTTCTCACACACAGGATACCTTACTTTGTCTCTAGACCTGCCCACTCATATGTGCTACAAGCCCACTTACTCTCATTCGTCTTTCTTAGGCCAACTTTGTACACTCGACAAAAAGTTCTGGAACACCTGGGCACAATAGATGTGAAAATGAATCGATCACGGCTAGTTGCCTCGGAATAGTTGGTACCCCTGATTATGAAGACGCATCTGAATCCATTACTGTATATAATACGTTTCGATCCTGTGTTGATTTGATGGTCGCAGTAAGTCATGCTCACGTTAGTCTCAGTGGAGACCCCGCAAAACCGGCGCAAAGTCATTGTTATCCTTTACACTGAAGGCCTCATTTATCGCCAAACAGCACGGCGGATTGGACTGTCCATTTCTACAGTATCACTATTTGCCAATGGATTATGTGCAAACAGGCTCCATTAGTGACACGCCTCGAAGCCTCGAAGCAGACTGGTGCATACACTCATTTTTTAAATAAATACCTCCCATCCTCATATATTTTCTACTTAGCCAAGCTGTCGCAGTATGTGGTTTACGTATTAATTTTGGCAGCTATTTTAATTTTACATATTTTTACTGCCAATTATACTCAAACTACCACCTGGAATTATTATTCCCTCATTTGAATAGGACTGTGACGTCAGCCACAGCATTTAAACTGACTGATAGTCCTGCAGCGGAATGGGTTACAAAATCATTTTATTCACTCAGTTGTGTTATATTAGCACCAGAAAGACGTAAATCTACAGACGAAAAAACACCCTTGTAACGAGGAATTATCGCCGCAACTAATGATTATACTACGGTTACTTAACATATATTAATTCCATCGAGATCAAGCGACAAGGCTGATCAGTGCGATTACCAATGCTCCGCGATAATAACCACCAACTATATGATGACGGCACGAGTTAGTGCACGCGTTCACAAAGTTTTTCGTTGCGCCTTGTGACACTAAATTTGTTGTTAAATAACTACTAACACACCTCCGGAGGTGTATTAAACGCTAACAATATTATCATATAAACATATAAATGCTAATAAATCGTGTTTTTCAACTAGAAGTATAATTTTGCGAGTAAGCGAAGCCAATTCATTTGTAGAGTGATAAGATAAACATTCTTTGAGAGGCATGAGGATTTTTTTTTAACAGCAGAAGAAACAGTTCAGGAGCACAAAAAAAAAAAAAAAAACAGAGGAAACTATAATGAAAAACAAAGCCCGCTACTCACTGCTCCAACAAAAGAGTCAAGATAAGTCGCCGAAAGATAGGTTAATTTCGGGAGGAGATGTGTCCTGATACCTTCCTCTTGAAAGAGTTCAAGTCGTAGGCAGGAGGAAATACAGATGAGTGAAGATTGTTCCAGAGTTTACTAGCGAGAGAGATGAAAGAGTGAAAATTCTAGTTAACTCGTGCGTGAGGGATTTGGACAGTAAAGGGATGAGATTGAGTAGTAACTCGTGTGTGGCGATGCCGCGTTAGAGGGGGAGCCATACAGTTAGCATGTTCAGAAGAGCAGTCAGCGAGAAAATATCGATATAAGATAGAGAGGCAACATGGGGGCGGAATTTAAGAGGTAGAAGACTATCAGTAATAGGAGGGGAGCTGATGAGACGAAGAGACTTACACTCCACTCTGTCCAACAGAGCTGTGTGAGTGGACCTCCCCCACACATGAGATGCATACTCCATACGAGGGCGGACAAGGCCCCTGTATATGGATAACAACTGTGCGGGGGAAAAGAACTGGCGGGGACGATACAGAACGCCCAACCTCGTCGAAGCTGACTGAGTGAGAGAGATGTGAAGTTTCCAGTTAAGATTTTGAGTTTAGGATAGACCGAGGATGTTTAGTGTTGAAGAAGGTGACAGTTGAGTGTTGTTGAAGAATAGGCGATAGGTGTTTGGAAGATTGTGTCGAGTTGATAGGTGGAGAAATTGAGTTTTTGAGGCATTGAAGGACACCAGGTTCATTTTACCCCAATCGGAAACGATTGCAAGGTCTGAGGTTTAAGCGTTCTGCAGCTTTCAGTCTGGAGTCTTTTAATTCCTTTTGAGAGGGTATTCTGTTGAAAGAAGTTGAATAATGAAGAATGGAGTCGTCAGCGGAGTCGTCAGCGTATGAGTGGATAAGACAGTTTGTTATGGAAAGAAGATCATTGATGAATAATAGGTGAGTAATAATAATAGGAGAGTAGTAATAGGAGAGTGGGTGATAGGACAGAGCCCTGTGGAACACCACTGCTGATAGGTTTAGGGGAAAGACAGTGACCGTCTGCCACAGCAGAGATAGAACGGCCGGAAAGTAAACTGCAGATAAAGGAACAGAGAGAGGGATAGAATCCGAAAGAGGGCAGTTTAGAAAGCAAAGAGCTGTGCCAGACCCTATCGCAGCTTTCGATATGTCTAGCGCAACTGAAAAAGTTTTACCGAAACGGCTAAGAGAGGATGACCAAGAATCAGTTAAGAGAGCAAGAAGATCGCCAGTAGAACGCCCCTTGCGGAGCCCATACTGGCGATCAGATGGAAGGTCAGAAGTGGAAAGGTGCTTTTGCATCTTCCGGTTAAGGATTGATTCAAAAGCTTTAGATGGACAGGAAAGTAAAGCTATAGGGCGGTAGTTTGAGGGAATGGAACGGTCACCCTTCTTAGGCACAGGGAGAAGTAGATGTTGACACGCAGAGGCGAAAGAGTTTGACCAGGTAGGGTGTCAGCATGGAGGCACAGTTTTTTTAAGGACGAAAGTAGGCACTCCATCAGGTCCATAAACCTTTTGAGAGTTGAGGCCAGAGAAGGCATAGAAAACATCATTCTTAAGAATCTTAATAACGGGCATAAAGGAGTCAGAGGGGGGATGAGAAGGAGTTACATGCCCGGAATCATCCAGAGTGGAGTTGTTACAGAAAGTTTGAGTGAAGAGTTCAGCCTAAGAGATAGATGAGACGGCGGTGCTGCCGTCAGAGTTAAGGAGAGGAGGGAAAGAAGTGAGGTTGGAGGATATATTTTTAGCTCTGGAAAAATCAGAAAAAGCAAGGTTTTGACATTTACTATGGATGAAAAAGCTTTTGGTAAGTCGAAGAATATATTTAGCACGATTCCGGGCGGAAATATGAAGATCGTGGTTAGCGGGAGTTCGAAGGCTCTGGTACCTTTTGTGAGCTGCCTCTCTTATCTCTGACAGGACGAGAACAAGCGTGATTAAACCAAGGCTTTTTAGCATGAGGAATAGAGAAAGTACGTGGAATGTATGCCTCCATTCCAGAGACAATCACCTCCGTGATGCGCTGGGCACACACAGAGGGGTCTCTCTCCTGGAAACAGTAATCATTCCACGGGAAATCAGAAAAGTACATCCTCAGGTCGTCCCACCCAGCGGAAGCAAAATGCCAAAAGAATCGCATCTTCGGTGGGTCCAGAGGATGTACAGGAGCGATAGGACATAATTGGGGAGGCGGTGGCTGAGTGGTTAGCGTGCCGGCCCCGCATTCCGTGCGCTGTCCATGATGCGAGTTCGAATCTACCGCTAACCACCTGGGATTTTTCAGTCACCGCCGAGTGGCCTAAGACTACCCACATGCTGTCCTGAAGACCACCTATCAACCCGGACTCTAGAAGAAGCTGTGCAGAGCAAGTGAAATAGAAAATGAGCTCCGGGGGGAAGCATGAGCCAATACTAATGGCGCCACTATAAACAATTGCCTGGGCCACGACGGGCTCGGACCAGCCATCAGGCTGCAACGTAATAGCCTACTGCTGCTATAGGCCACATGTAAAAAAAAAAAAATAAATAAATAAATAAGGTTGTGATCCGAGGAGCCCAACGGAGAGAACAATTTGACAGAGTAAGCAGAAGGGTTAATGGTAAGGAAGAGGTCTAGTATGTTGGGCGTGTCTGCAAGACGGTCGGGCATACGTGTTGGGTGCTGAACCAACCGTTCTAGATCATTGAGGAGAGCAGAGTTGTAGGCTTGTTCACCAGGCTGGTCAGTGAAAGAGGATGAAAGCCAAAGCTGGTGGTGAACATTGAAATCTTCTAGGCTGGAGATTTCAGCGAAGGGAGAGTGAGTCAAGATGTGCTCCTCTTTAGAGTTCAAGTAGTCAAAGAATCTTACATAGATAGCAGCGCTAGGTGAGAGATAAACAACACAAATGTATTTAGTAATAGAATGACAGTGCAGTCTTAGTCAAGGTCGTGGGCACGAGAGCAAGTGATGTCATTGTGCACGTTGGCGCAACATCCATCTTGTGATTGAAATTTATTATAAAGATAGTAGGAGAGAGCAGAGTAGAGATTGTTATTAATAGGCTCAAAAACCTGTGTTTCGGTGAGGAAGAGAAGGTTAGGTTTAGAGGAGAAGAGAGGGTGCTCCACAGAATGGAAATTGGAACGAAGACCGCGAATGTTGCAGAAGTTGATAAGAAAAATGTCTGAGGAGTTATCAAGACACCTCTCACCGGTAGGTGCATACTATTTATCATCTCAACTATATTCTCTCTTAACTCTTTTCCTTGTCAGCAGTCGATTTGGCAAACCTCTATTTACCCACCGATGGCGACATTTTGTTTACGGCTTGAAGGTCAAATCTTCACCAATATCCTATTAAAATTTTGCATCAAAACATCTCTGTTTATTCTATATACGCCAGAATTTCTAACTTTTCTGCTTAATTGTATAATTTAAGTGAATGAATTAGCTCATAAAGATAAGAACAATAGCATCCTTCAGAAAGTGGTTATACATCCCGTGGCTAAGATCATATACGTGGCTTATTTTACGATATTTCTTGATCTACGCTTAACGAGGGTCAATAAAAACGTTCATAATAATATAATAGTTTAACAACATACATTTGACGTATTTCATTTTCCCGCTGACCGAGTATAACTAATTCTGTGGAATTCAGTCAGCCAGTGAGTCTGGCAGTTTTTCGGGTGTTCGTGCATGCTCCCAATACGGACTTGGGATGGATGACTAACTCTACAAAGCAAAAAACTGGCGTGGAATATAAAATGATTAAGAAAGAGAAAACCTGACATCAGAAAGCGATATATTTAGTAGTAAGGGAAGTGAAAAACGATACAAGGAAAGCAAAAAAAAAAAAAAGAAAAAAAAAAGACATACGTATGAAATCAGAATAGCGAGGCACGCGAAGGAGGATGCAATGTCATTTAACGAAATGTACAGTACAAAAGCAAGGAATGATACAGGGCCATTTATACCTCAGGATGGTAAGCCCCTCGACAATAAGGACACAAAGACAACATTAAAGGAGTAGGGCCTACCTCTTGATGGTATTTGCAACAAACATCGTCTTACCCTGAAGCAACCCAGATGCTCATGGAAAGGGAAGATGAAATGTTATGTGATAAGAGAACAGCCAGGGAGGATGTCGCTAAACAGATAGATAAACTAAAGAAAAGTAAGTCTCCCGGCCCAAATGAAATTTTCCAGCCGCTTCTCAAGGAATCTTGAATCATATGTCTAGACAACTGGCCATCATCTTTAGATATTCTCTTGAGGCAGACGTAGTACCATCAGTATGGGAAGAAGCTAATGTGCCGATTTATAAGGAGGGTAATAAATCAGTTATGTCAAATTACCGCCCTAGCAGTTTAGCGTTACTCGTAGGAAAATTGTTCGAGACTTTTAAAGCAAAATATATCCGCAACCTTCTAGAAAACACGACCTCATCAGTACCCCCAGCATGGATAGATTGAGGTTAAATTTTGCTTAACTAATCTTTTCACGTTTTATCAAAATGTGTACGAGGCAGAAAAAGAGAATATATTTATGATAATGTTTAAGGACGAAAATAATTATATTGTTCATCTCGATTTTAGTAAGACATTCGACAAAGTGCCTCAATAAAGACTACTCACTATAATAAAGACCAATGGTATAGAGATCGAGGGAATGCTTAGAGAGAGAATGCAGAAGGTTCAGGTTAGTGATGACATATCGGATTGAGACCGAGTTACTAATGGAGTTAAACAGAGATCAGTGTTGGGTTCATTGTTGTTTGTCATACACATTAATGATCTCGACTACGATATAACCAGTAACATAGGAAAGTTTGCCGAAGTCAGTGATCAACACGGACAATGATACCGATATTCTCCAGGAGGATTGAAACGTCCTGTACGAGTGGGCCGACAAATGAATGGTGAAATTTAATATCGATAAATGTAACGTCCTTAGTTTTTTTTTTTTTTTAACGTTTCAGCCTGTGGCGCCGGTAGGCTTTCTTCGTGGAGCCTGGTGGTCGGCCTTATCCCGTTGTGGCGCAGGGTCGTGCTTACAGTGATCTCGTCTTGCTTGGCTCATGCTGACCCCTGGAGCTCATCCTTGATCCTCTTTTCAAGGGAATCTACAGTTCGGATTGAAAGATGGTCTTCAGGATAGCATGTGGGTAGTCTTCGACCACACGGCGATGGCTGAAAAATTGCCTGCTTCTCTGTCGCTGCGGACGGGACGCGAACCTACGCATTCTTGAACGCCGCGCCAGCACGCTAATCTCTCAGTCATCACCTCCCCAAAGAAGAAAAAGTGAATAAATAACCTCACAAACAATTCCACATTAAATATCACACCCCTTAATCACTCGAGCTGCGAGAGACTTTTGGGAGTGAGTGCGATATCCACAGCTGAATATATTATCGCTAGAAACCGCGCAAATAGAGCCTTGGGTTGTTATTTCAATAAGTGTAAGCAACAGGACTTCACATGGCTCTGGTAGAGACTTAGAAACTTATGTACAGGGATAGATTAAGCGACCTAAGGTGGTCTTGGAAAGGCGTAGACTGCGTGGGGAATGGTTTAAGGTGTTATATGGATAAATGTGAGAACACGCAGTGATCGGCAAAAGTTAGATAAAGTCAAGTTTCGAAAAGAAATGGGTAAAAACTGGTTCACGAACAGAAAAGTGGACGAGTGAAACAAACTGAGCAGGTATGTAGTTACGGTAAACACAATCGAAATCTTTCATCAGAGATTATATGCATTTACGCATAGGAAGGGAAATTGCTGAGCAAACTATCTTCAGGAGCTACCTTGTGTAGGCCGTCTGGTCTTTTTTTTTTCATCTCCGCCTGTAGCGTCGGTAGGTTTTCTTCAGGGGCCTTGTGGTCGGCCCAGGCTCGTCATGGCACAGGCCATTTTCTTTACAGTGGCGCCAGTTATGCTTGGCTCATCCTCCCCCCCGGAACTCATTCTTGTTTCACTTGGACGTTTTCTTATTCAGCATGTGGGTAGTCTTAGGCCATTCTGCGGTGACTGAAAAATCCCAGGTGGTAGTGTGGGGATTCAAACCTACGTTGTCCATGGCGCGGTGAATGCAGGGCCCGCACGCTAACCACTCAGCCACCTCCTACCCTAATTTTGCAGTGTCCTTATGTCCTTATGTATCCTTGTGTTATTCCGGCCAAGTCGCTTGGCCTTCCGGCTCGGAGAGGTCAACCGGTTAGTCCACCTGTGCCAAACGACCACCACTGTCATGTGGTGGCTACGTATACTCTCCTGCTACTCCTGGGGCTGTTGGGCCAAAGGACCAGCATCCCCTTGTAGGGCTCCGTGGATGCTGGCGGTGTGGAAAAGTGTATGTAGAATTTAATTCATAAGGCACCCATTATGCGGCATCCAATACTGTGATATGTCTGGGGTCGGGGAAGAGGAGAGCACTCCTCCCCCACCAATCTCATCATATTCCTGGGTGCACCTCCGGCGGGCTCTCCGTGTGAGTGCCTAGAACATTCTGAGCCTCTCAGAGGACCAGCTACATTCACATCTGTCAGTTCAACTCAGGAGGCACAGTGGGGTTCTCTGAGACGAGGAGACCTGGCAATGGATCGATCAGTGGTGTTTTTGTACCTACTATCTGGTTGGGCTAATGCGATGGAGCCCGTTTCAAAGGAATAGCTGCCGTTTCTCGCCGATTGCAGTCATTGGGGGTTTGGGTTACTCTGGTTGATGAACATATGCTGCTGGAGAGGTTGAAGCACACCTTGGGCTTCGTATATCTTTTTATAGCATACGCCCTTGCCGAGATGTATGAATTTTAAGGGGAGATGTTACATGCCAAACTCGACCCTACAGTCGACCCCGTGTGACACCCATTATCTTGGGCGACTTCATTACATCTACTGGCGCAGAGTTTATTCTCTCGCAGCAGAAACATAAACAGTTTTCTCCTTCTGAACTTTGCAAAGTCAAGGATGCTGAGGAGTGTTGATCACTGTTCCAGACACCCTAGCCTGACCGCTTGACTTGATATAACAGTGATGGCGGTGTGTCAAAGGAGCTTGACCACATCTGTGTTAGTACTCACTGGAGGATCAGTTAAAAGTTTAGAGTTTTCTGAAAATCTTTACGATCGACCTCAGACTTAAAGTTGCAAAACTGAAGATACGCATTAGATCCAAGACAATCTCCAGATGCAACTCTCCGTGATTCCATCCTGAGAAACTGATTGACCGGGCGTGTGGTCAGGAGTGTGCAGTGGATATATCAAATAGGGTAGAAGTGCTTGATATTGTGAAGGAACTCTGGACGTGAAACTTTTAAAGCTGCCGAATAGTTCATTGGAGAGCGGGCAAGGTTTAGAAATGGAGTTCCTTAGAGGGATACACTTAATAACAAAGAGGAGAGTTGTACTGCCAGGCTGGCTGGGAACTTTGATCGATACAGAACTCTGTCACGAAGGACTAGAACCTCCATAAAGATAATGAGAGGTTTGTCAAAGGTATCACTGAGGATGTCGAGAGTTGTCAAAATACAAACGACCTGCTTTCCGATCTGGAAAAAGCTCCGCTCCAAATGCAAATCTCAGGCGAGCACTATCCGAACGGCTGATGGGCAGATAAGACCACATTCGTATGCGTATCGGGTTTGATGGCCCGAGTACTTTGGGGATCAGTACAATGCAAAGCCCTCAAGAGGACAGCTCCCTCTGGCAGAGATGCAAATGGCGGCTGCTGGTTCACCGACAGACGAAATTTCACTCGCTCATGCGGAGGTGAGGAAATTGTAAGATGTAAAGGTAGCTGGGCAATGTAATATCAGTGCCGATATGCTGAAATCCGAGGGTAAATCCATGGGTGGAATACAGTGCTGTCTGCCGTGTGGCAGTCCGGTGCCATTCCTCTTGACTGCGTAAAAAGAGGTTGGTTGTACCTATATGGAACGAAAATCGTTCCGATAGGACTGAAACAATTACCGTGGTTTATATTGATTTTATACTGCTCATTTTGCTGGGCTAAATTTTTGTCCATCTGCTACTGATGCGAAATCGATGTCACCTTCTAAAGTTCAGAGACCTGAGCTATCAGGGTTCACGCCAGGCAGGTCAACAATTGACAGAATCCCAACACTCCATATCCTCGTGGAACACCGGTGCGAGTTTCGACAGGACTGGCAGCCTATGTGGATCTCAAGAGAGCTTTTGATTCAGTGCATCGTGAGGACATTCTACGGATCCGTAGGATTTCTACAAGGATTACTGACCTGATGACTGGTCTTTAGTCTGGGACTGTGTGCTGTGAAGTGTGAGGGAGGCGACTTTAGCTTTTTCCTTCTAAAATTGACGAGTAAGGGTGGGGTGTGTCCTTGCTCCGTCACTTTTCATCGTTTGTATGGACTAGGTATTAGGCAAAGATGTTGATCAAAGTCGTTACGGAAGCATCTCTTTGCGCTGTCAAGGTAGGTGACCTTTGTAATGCACTGGTCACAGACAGAGGGGTCTCTGACTTGGAGGTAATGCTAATTCCACGGAAAGTCAGAAGAAAATAATTAATGTCTTTCACCGAGTTGTGGCGTAGTGCCGTAAGCACCGCTTCTATAGGATAGGTCTAGAGGGTGTACTTGAACAATAAGTGAAAATATTGAGGTAAGATTAGGATAAGAGAAGCCCAACGATGAGTACTGACAGAGTATGCTGAATTACATAAAGTTAGGAAGTGGATTATAGTAGTGTATGTCTTTCCAAGGTGCTCAGGTACCGTGTAAAGTGCTGAACCAACTTCTATAGGGTCTAGATCATTTATAAGGTTCTTTGTGTCCTATATTTTGTGCGCATGGTTTGACTAAACTCAACTCGAGGTTCTTCGACTCATATGTAGCGCGTCGTGACTGTCTCAGTGTCGTGAGCAACATGTGAAGCGCGTCGTGACTGTCTCAGTGTCGTGAGCAACATGTGAAGCGCGTCGTGACTGTCTCAGTGTCGTTGGAGCAACATGTGTAGCGCGTCGTGACTGTCTCAGTGTCGTTGGAGCAACATGTGAAGCGCGTCGTGACTGTCTCAGTGTCGTGAGCAACATGTGAAGCGCGTCGTGACTGTCTCAGTGTCGTGAGCAACATGTGAAGCGCGTCGTGACTGTCTCAGGACTGTCTCAGTGTCGTGAGCAACATGTGTCGCGTCGTGACTTGGCAACATTTGTAGCGCGTCGTGACTGTCTCAGTGTCGTGAGCAACATGTGAAGCGCGTCGTGACTGTCTCAGTGTCGTGAGCAACATGTGAAGCGCGTCGTGACTGTCTCAGTGTCCTTGTAGCAACATGTGTAGCGCATAGTGACTGTCTCAGGGTCCTTGTAGCAACATGTGTAGCGCGTAGTGACTGTCTCAGGGTCCTTGTAGCAACATGTGTAGTGCGTAGTGACTGTTTCTGGATCCTTGGAGCAACACTTGTAACGAACAGTGATTGTCTCTGGGAACGATGGCGTCACTTGCAGTGTGAGGTGCCGATAGAACTGACGACATAGGGAGAGTTTGCCCTGAGTAAATAATTCTTGCGAACTCTCTTAGTGAGTCTGAACTCTAGATTCATGTAGTCTAACCTGACATGGCTCCCGTAAACTGAGTCAGGTTCCACACCGGTCCCGCAGGAGTGTTCATCCAGTACCTGTAGAAGACTGGAGTTATTATTCAGTTTGTAGACAGTAATGATAACAATAGTAACAATAATAATGGTGAAAATAATAATAATAATAATAATAATAATAATAATAATAATAATAATAATAATAATAATAATAATAATAATAATAATAATAATAATAATAATAATAATAATAATAATAATAATAACAATAACAATAATAATAATAATAATAATAATAATAATAATAATAATAATAATAATAATAAATATTATTAATAATGATAATAATAATAATAATAATAATAATAATAATAATAATAATAATAATAATAATAATAATAATAATAATAATAATAATGATCAATGGTTTAATGACCAAAGTAGCTAGAGAGCTGAAAATATACACAGGGATAAAACACACGCAAAAACTACTAAGGATATAATAATAATGTAAACTCAAGTTGAAAAGAAGTGAAAGCCGTAATATGAATAAAATCACGTACAACAGAGAGCATATAATGACCCCATCAAAAATTGTGTGACATAAACATGTGAGGAAATATGCTGGTAATATAATTATACATGTAGGGAAGACTAAACGATGAGCAAGGACTCATGCTAAGAGAATGAATATCCATCTAGCTGAGATGTTCATATACACTATAGTCATGCTTATGAAAATAGAGGCTTGGTGCAAGAAAACATATAATTTTGAATGAAGAAAATCATATCTTGTACCCGTGTGTCGACATATCTCTAAAATGCCTTTATACCGAAATACTCGTGTAATTAAAAAAAAGATGATAAGAAAGTAAGTTTCTTAATAAAATACAATGAATGTGTAATTTTAAATGTTTTAACGTAGTGTAAGTGTATGGCAACTCCTTATATTTTGATAATCACGCAGGTGATTATCTCTGGGCCGGAGGCGCACCGCTGCTCTCGTGCTGTTAAAAATAAAGGGGAAACCCGCAAAATTAACGTAAGAACCCAGTTCATTAAAATCGCACCAACTACTAACAATTTATTCTTCGATTCACAACAAAGATATATAATTATTTCAGCAACATAGAATAATTCTATTAAGTAACATTAATGACGAAATTATCATACAAGTATTTTTATTTAGAGGTAAATAAAATCAGGTACCTTCTTATATTTTGATAATTACATATTACTTTATGATAATTATCATAATTACTTTATGATAATTACACATTACTTATAAAATACGTTGAATGTGTAATGTTATTACACACACAAAAAAAATGTTTCATCAAAATAGAAGCTTTCGATCAAATGACATAAATAACGAAACAATTATGCAATCATTTTCATTTAGAGGTAAAACAAATTAGGCTAAGATAAATTAAGAGAGAGAGAGATACTTATTAAGACTGTGTTTCTTGAAATGAAAGCCATGTTTCAACCATCATTATGACGAACATTGAAGGGCAGAATATTTTGAGCAGTCGTACACGCAGGCCCTCTAAGTGGCCAGCTCCCAGTTTCTGTGTTGCAGGTGGCCAATCGACGATTGTTCATCCTTTCTTTGCGAGGTCAGAGAGACTGTAAGCAAAGTTATGTGGTGGAGAGGCACTTGAAACAAGGTGCATTTCCACATCAGTGCTGGAGGTGATGCCATGATCCGAGGGTTACATGCGGCATTGACTGCCATATGGCACCCTGATATCATTCCTCCTGATGGGAAAAAGCCCATCTGGAAAGGGGATCGTCAATACTGCAACAACCACCGTGGTATTACACTGCTTAGGGTGTCTGGCTGGTGCAGTCCCCAGGAGGGTGGATGAAATAAAGAAGGGGAGGGATAAAGGGTGGTGTGAGCCAGTGCACGATCTAAAGAAAGGAAGGTCAACTCACGACCGGCCCAAAATTCTTGCCTATTCGCGCAACCTCCCCGTGACGTACTATCACCTCCACTTCTACCTGATCCACCACTGAGTGAAAAGGCGTATATGCTTGACCGATGAGTTTAGCCTCCCGGGAGTGTGCTGAAGGTCTGACCCCAGGTCACTTCCTTCACGGCCAGGATGGAAATTGCCCTGGCTCATAGCCCACCTTGCCTGGCTGTCCGCTCCCCCTCATCCCGCGCTCTCGTGTGCTACACACAGCTGACAGCTGATCCACTCATTCCTCATTTTTTAAATTATATTAATTATATGGAATCTATCTATTCAACCCTTATATTGAAAGTAAATATACACAGAATGTATAAAGTTTCGTATAAGCAGAGAGAGAGAGAGAGAGAGAGAGAGAGAGAGAGAGAGATTAATGACTCAGTTTATGTTTTATTTGATTTTACTTGACAGGCACCAACGCGTTGCCAATGAAGAATATATTAGCAGTTTTACTCGTCAAAATCGGTGTTCCTCAGGGTAGAGGTCTTGTTCCTCTTTCATTTTCATTTTCTGTACTTGTAATATCTGGCGTGGCATTTCCTTTCATTGAATGGCCTAAATCGATTATTCTTCTGCAATCTCTCCTGTTTTTGATCCTCAAAGTAGGCCTCTTGTGGCAACTCATTTGAATGCAAATCTTGACATGATTTTTTTCTTGGTGTCAGCGTTGTTGCATAAAATTACACCCTGCCAAGATTAGCAGTATCATTTTAGTCGCTCAAGGACAACCAAATAATCAATTTTTGAAAGTTAAAATTAATTTTGGTATTATTGGACTCCAAATTGACTTTTGAGTATCACATTAGTAAAACTGTTCCACGAATATCCCTGAAGGGCGCTCTGTTAAGGAATTGCCGCTCCACATCATCTTAAATTTTAGATCGCTCTTTTAACTTAATAAATTTCAACAACCCAATCTCAACATGCCACTTTGCCATTCTTGAAGGCGGAAGTGAATTCTAATGGGCACCCCTCACATGATGCGTTACCAACTCAATTTCAGCCTATTCGATGAACACGCCATTATTTACAATTCCATGAGCGTGCTTTTCAAAAACGTTTTTGAGCAATTAATATTTTCAAAAACGTTTTTGAGCAATTAATATTTTTTTCACTTCTTCTATCCCCAATTTCATTAAAATGTGTAATGTGCTTCAGGATGAGATAGTTTATTTTGTTGGCATTGGAAAGTTCAAAACAAACGTCATCAGCAATCTGTTTCCTCATAAGGTATTATTCGTGTCCCACCTTTTCCTTTTTTATTCTCCATATTTTACGGTCACGTATATTTTTCATATCGATGTCTGCTCATCGAGGGGACTGTATGAATCTATACTAGTTTTACATTTTTCCTTGACGCCCTTTCATAGACATCAAGGTAGAGACTCGTTTCATTAACGTTGCTCAGACTTGAACAATAATATTTTAATTCTGGGTGTTTTTTGGTGGTTTTAACATGGAAATAGTATTTTTCTCCGGAAATCACATAATGATTGATTTTTCAATGCCTTTCGTGGACCCGTCGGGTGGGGGAGCATATTTAAACTACTCCAACCGAACTTTACATACCTAATCTCTAACGGAGGGGCTCCCCCCCCTCGACCCCATCATGTATATACGACTTATTTCTGCGAGGAGGTATTTCTCGCAACACCGGCTGGACCACCGCCGCGACCGCTGCCAGAGAAGGCTGCGCTTTAGTGAATATTATTCCCTATTTTCAACAATAAAAAAAAAAATAGTCCTTGAATTTGATTTAATAAGCGTTTACATGATTGAAGAACTTTTGTAGAAAAGATATATGAAGAGCTAGTGATGTGTCATAAGATAGGTAATGAAAGACTGGCACATTAAAAAAAACGAACCTTAACCGACATCATTTTTTTTACATCAAAGGACACAGCTCAAGGGCAACAAAAAGAGTACAAAAAAAAAAGCCCGCTTCTCGCCGCTCCCATAATAGATAAAAGTAAAGAGTAGCCAAAAGAGAGATCAAATTCGGGTGGAGAGGTGTCTTGATACATTCTTCTTGAAAGAGGTCAAGAGTCAAGGTCAAGGAGGAAATACAGATGAAGGAAGGCTGTTCCAGATTTTTTTTGTTTTTTTTTACAGAATAGGAGACAGTTCAAGGGCGTGAAAAAAGAAAACAATAATGAAAAAAAAGTCCGCTACTTACTGCTCCTGAATAGAGTACAGAGGAGTGGCCAAAAAGATAGGTCAATTTCGGGGGGGAGAGGTGTCCAGATACCCTCTACTTAAAAGAGTTCAAGTCGTAGGTAGGAGATACAGATGAAGGAAGATTGTTCCAGAGTTTACCAGCGTGAGGGATGAAAGAGTGAAGATGCTGGTTAACTTTTGCATAAGGGGTTTGGACAGTATTGGGATAAGCTTGATTAGAAAGTCGTGTGAGGTGAGGCTGCGGGAGGGGGGGGGGGGAGACATGTAGTTAGCAAGTTCAGAAGAGCAGTCAGCGTGAAAATATCGATAGAAGATAGAAAGAGAGGCAACATCGCGACGGAATTTAAGAGGTAGAAGACTATCAGTTAGAGGAGGAGAGCTGATGAGACGAAGAGCCTTAGACTCCACTCTGTCCAATAGAGCTGTGAGTGGAGCCCCCCCACACGTGAGATGCATACTCTATACGAGGGCGGACAAGGCCCCTGTATATGGATAGCAACTGTGCGGGGGAGAAGAACTGGCGGAGACAATACAGAACGCCCAACCTCAAGGAAGCTGATTTAGTGAGAGAAGAAATATGAAGTTTCCAGTTAAGATTTTGAGTTAAGGATAGACCGAAGATATTTAGGGTTGAAGAAGGTGAGAGCTGAGTGTTGTCGAAGAATAGGGAATAGGTGTTTGGAAGATTGTGTCGAATTAATAGGTGGAGAAATTGAGGGACACAAGGTTCCTTCTTCCCCAATCGGAAATGATAGCACGGTCTGAGGTTAAGCGTTCTGCAGCCACCAGTCTGGAGTCATGTACTTCCTGTTGGGATGGTCTTCTATTGAAAGAAGTTGAATAATGCAGAGTGGAGTCGTGGGTGTATGAGTGGGCAGGACAGTTTGTTATGGAAAGAAGATCATCAATGAATAACAGGAAGAGGGTGGATGATAGGACAGAGCCCTGTAAAACACCACTGTTAATAGGTTTAGGGGAAGAACAATGACCGTCTATCACCCCAGAGATAGAACGGCTGGAAAGGAAACTGGATATGAAGGAACAGAGAGAGGGATAGAATCCGAGAGAGGGCAGTTTAGAAAGCAAAGACTTGTGCCAGACTCTATCGAAGGCTTTCGATATACCTAGGGCAACAGAGGAAATTTCACCGAAACGGCTAAGAGAGGATGACGATGAGTCAGACTGTTAAGAGAGCAAGAAGGTCACCAGTAGAACGCCCCTTGCGGAACCCATACTGGCGAACAGATAGAAGGTTAGAAGTGGATAGGGAAGTTAAGCTATAGGGCGGTAGTTTGAGGGATTTGAACGGTCATCCTTCTTAGGCACAGGCTATACGAAGGGGTACTTCCAGCAGGAAGGAAAGGTAGATGTTGATAGGCAGAGACGAAAGAGTTTGACCAGGCAGGGTGTCAGCACGGAAACACAGTTTATAAGGACAATAGGAGGCACTCCATCAGGTCCATAAGCCTTCTGAGAGTTGAGGCCAGAGAGGGCACATAAATCATCACTCTCAAAAATCTTAATAACACGCATAAAGGAGTTAGAGGGGGGATGGGTAAGAGGAATATGCCCAGAAACGTCCTGGGTGGAGTTCTTACATAAAGTTTGAGCGAAGAGTTCAGCCTTAGAGATAGATGAGACGGCGGTGCTGCCGTCAGGGTTAAGGAGAGATGGGAAAAAGGAAGAAGTTAAATTAGAGGAGATACTTTTGGCTAGGTGCCAAAAGTCTCTGGAAGAAACAGAGAAAGCAGGATGGTGACATGTTCTATTTATGAAAGAGCTTTTAGTAAGTTGAAGAATAGATTTGGCACAGTTCCGGGCTGAAATATAAAGATCAAGGTTAGCAGGAGTGCGAAGGTTCTGGTACCTTTTGTGAGCTGCCTCTCTATTTTTAATAGCACGAGAACAAGCATGATTAAACCAAGGCTTTTAAGCATGAGGAGTAGAGAAAGAACGTGGAATGTATGCCTCCATTCCAGAGACAATCACCTCTGTGATGTGCTGGGCACACACACACAGAGGGGTCTCTCTCCTGGAAGCAGTAATCATTCCACGGGAAATTGGAAAAGTACATCCTCAGGTCGTCCCACCGACCTGAAGCAAAATGCCAGAAACATCGCCTCTTCGGTGGGTTCAGAGGATGTACAGGAGCAATAGGACAGGATACAGAAATAAGGTTGTGATCGGAGGAGCCCAACGGAGAGAACAGTTTAACAGAGTAAGCAGAAGGGTTAGAGATAAGGAAGAGGTCTAGTATGTTGGGCCGGTCTCCAAGGCGGTCGGGAATACGTGTACGGTGCTGAACCAACTGCTCTAGGTAGTTGAAGAGAGCAAAGTTGCAGGCTTGTTCACAGTGAAAGAGGATGAAAGAGGATGAAAGCCAAAGCTGGTGGTGAACATTGAAATCTCCCAAGACGGAGATTTCAGCGAAGGGAGAGTGGGTCAAGATGCCCATCAAGGAATTTTACAAAGTTATTAGAGTTAGGTGAGAGATAGACAGCACAGATGTATTTAGTAATAGAATAACAATGAAGTCTTAGCCAGATGGTGGAAAATTCAGAAGAGTCAAGGTCGTGGGCACGAGAGCAAGTGATGTCGTTCCGCACGTAGGCGGAACATCCAGCTTTGGATTGAAATTTAGGAAAGAGATAGTAGGAGGGAACAGAGTAGAGATTGCTTTCAGTAGCCTCAGAAATCTGTGTCACGGTGAGGAAGAGAAGGTGAGGTTTAGAGGAAGAGAGATGGTGTTCCACAGAATGGAAATTATAACTAATACCGCGAATGATGCAGAAATTGATAAGGAGGAGGTTTGAGGAGTTATCAGGACACCTCTCAAGTCGGCAGCCAGAAGGGGAGTCCTCCCTGGGGGAATTTATGGTCCCCTCCCCCCCCCAGACGAGGACTCCGAGGCAGTTCGTTTATGTGCCATTTTGAATTTTAAATTTGGGGAAAAGGTGTGTATGTGAATGTAGTGTGGTGTAGAAAGAGAGAGGATCTATCTTTAAAGAACATGCTGAACTACTCTCTGGTGTTGATGAGACAAAAGGGAAACGGTTAGTGAGGACATGGGAAGGGTCTTTGAAGGGCTTCAGCACCCTCCTCGCTTCCCATATAACCTCACCGGGAGTAGCTTACGCCCGTTCGGTAGGTGTCTTGAATGGAGATGCTGGTTAACTCTTGTATAAGGGGTTTGAACTGAATAGGGATGAGCATGAGTAGAAAGTCGTGTACAGCGGGGCCGCGGGAGGGGGGAAGGCATGCAGTTAGCAAGTCCAGAAGAGCAGTCTGCATGAAACTATCGATAGAAGATAGAAAGAGATGCAACACGGCGGCGGAATTTAAGAGGTAAAAGACTATCAGTAAAAGGAGAAGAGCTGATGAGATTAGACTCCATTCTGTCCAGGAGAGCTGTGTGAGTGGAGCCCCCCCCCCCCCCCCACACACACACACATACACACACGTGAGATGCATACTTCATACGAGGGCGGACAACGCCCCTATATATGGAGAGCACCTGTGCGGGGAAGAAGAACTAGCGGAGACGATACAGAACTCCCAACCTCGAGGAAGCTGATTTAGTAACAGAGGAGAAGGGAAGTTTCCAGTTGATATTTTGAGATAAGGATAGACCGAGGATATTTAGTGTTGAAGAAGGTGACAGCTGAGTGTTATCGAAAAATATAGGATAAGTGTTCGGAAGATTATGTAGAGTCGATGGGTGGAGATTTTTTTTTTTTAAGGCATTGAAGGCTACAAGGTTCCTTTTGCCCCAATCAGAAATAAAGTTAAGCGTTCAGCAGCCTCCTCTCTGGAGTCTTGTAATTCCTGTTGAGAGGGTATTCTGTTGAAATAAGTTGAATAATGCAGAGTGGAGTCATCAGCGTATGAGTGGATAGGACAGTTTGTTATGGAAAAAAGATCATTGATGAATAACAGGAAGAGAGCGGGTGATAGGACAGAGCCCTGTGGGATACCACTGTTGATGGGTTTAGGGGAAGAACAGTGACCGTCTACCACTCCAGAGATAAAACGGACGGAAAGGAAACTGGAGATAAAGGAACAGAGAGAGGGATAGAATCCGAAAGAGGGCAGTTTATAAAGCAAAGACTCTTGCCAGACTCTATCGAAAGTTTTCGTTATGTCTAGCGCAACTGAGAAAGTTTCACCGAAACGGTTAAGAAAGGATAACCAAGAATCAGTTAATAGAGCAAGAAGATCGCCAGGTGAACGCCCCTTGCGGAACCCATACTGGGGACCAGATAAAAAATCATAAGTGGGAAGGTGCTTTTGAATTTTCCGGTTAAGGATTGATTCAAAAGCTTTAGATAGGCAGGAAAGTAAAGCTATAGGGTGGTAGTTTGAGGGATTGGAACGGTCACCCTTCTTAGGCACAGGCTGTATGAATGCATACTTCCAGCAGGAAGGAAAGGTAGATGTTGACAGTCAGAGGCGAAAGAGTTTGACCAGGCAGGGTGTCAGCATGGAGGCACAGTTTTTTAAGGACAATAGGAGGCACTCCATCAGGTCCATAAGCCTTCTGAGAGTTGAGTCCGGAGAGGACGTAGAAAACATCATTCCGAATAATCTTAGTAACAGGCATAAAGGAGTCAGAGGGGGGATGAGTAGGAGGAATATGCCCAGAATCGTCCAAAGTGGAGTTGTTACAGAAAGTTTTAGCGAAGAGTTCAGCCTTAGAGATAGATGAGACGGCGGTGCTGTCGTCAGAGTTAAGAAGAGGAGAGAAAGATGAAGAAGACATATTTTTGGCTAGGTGCCAGAAGTCCCGAGAAGAATTAGAAAAAGCAAGGTTTTGAGATTTGCTATGGATGAAAGAGGTTTTGGTTAGTCGAAAAATAGATTTGGCACGATCTCGGACGGAAATGTAAAGATCATGGTTAGCGGGTTTGAAGGCTCCTTGTGTCCAATACCTTATGGAATAGATAACTAGTAACCCTCCTGCTCGTAAACTCTGGAACAGCCTTCCTTCGTTTGTGTTTCCTCCCTCTTACGACTTGAACTCTTTCAAGAAAAGAGTATCAGGACACCTCTTCACCCGAAATTGACCCCTTTCCTTGTTTATCGTTTTGGCTTCTTTTGATGGAGCAGCGTCTAGCGGGTTTATATCTTCCTGTTTTTGTTTCTTGCCCTTGAGCTGCCTCCCTTGTTGTGAAAAAAAAAAATTATTAAACTTTAATTCATTCACTTATATGTTCTAAGGCTTTACCGATACGATAATGCAAGTTGCATACAAAGTAGGCCCCATTTACTTAATTTATGATTGCGACAATATATGCTAAATGAATACCAAGACACACACACACACACACACACACACACACACACACACACACACACACACACGCGCGCGCGCGCGCACATAAACTCATTGAAACACCAAATATCGTAAACATGCAGGACTACTAACCTGTCAAGTATTGCCTCTTGCAGGACCTTACTGATGATGCCCTTGGAAAGTACTAAAGGCGACCACATATCGAGCGGGATGCCCATGTACTGGGCCCACTGATTCTTGTCTTTGGTAAGGAAAAGACAGGTATTAGTCTTTCGTGTGTGTGTGTGTGTGTGTGTGTGTGTGTGTGTGTGTGTGTTAATATGGAAACTCTTAAGAAAGTTTGAGTAGCATGTTGCGTTTAGTTGTTCAACTATTACAGACTGGAACTTCAATTGTAGTATGTTCTACAATTGAAGTTCCAGGCATGCTGGATGACGATGATGAGGGGCATTATTTTGGTTGCATGAGGAAAGGACATAAATAATCAGTTAAAACATTCGCATTTTGAAACTAAAAACATTCTCCATGGTTGCGTAGTCTATCTCATGAAGTTGGGAATATAAGCTATTTTGGGGATAAAATGGTACATCTGGCAGTGGTTGGGGGCTTCGTAGTGCAGTGGTTAGCACACTCGGCTCACAACCGAGAGAGCCCGGGTTCGATTCCCGGGCGGAGTGGGAAAATTTGGTCGGCTTTTCCGATACCCTACGCCCCTGTCCACCCAGCAGTGAATGGATACCAGGTATTAATCGGGGGTTGTGTCCAGTCTCCTGGGATCTGTCCCCTTCTCCAATAATTCCTTCCCCTTCTGTCTCTCTCCGGCATATGACCACAGATGTTGAGCCGACTAAACGATACTTTTTGGCAGTGGTTAGAGGCGGGCGGCCATTGATATACGAGGGGTAGTAGCTCAGTTTTGTGACAGCATCCTGAACACAATTATTCATATAAAGGTGAAAGTTCTTGGTGTTACTATGACAGCTAAAGCAGCAGAGAAAATACCATACTCTCATGAAACAATCGAACTTTACGTTGCCCCCCCAAAAAACATTGGAGGAGTTCATGTACATTCGACAGGTGCTGCCCGACTGGTCAGCGTGCTTGTGTGATGAATCAGGTGATCTAGGTTTGAGTTCCACCGATGCAAGCTGACAGTTTTCACCCATCGCTGAGTGGTGAAAGATTATCCACATGCTGCCTAGAATTTTAATCGACTCTAACTTCAGCGACTTCAGTCAATAGGAGCACTGGAGGCCCCATGGGACAAACAAGAATCATGTATCACGGCAGTCACTATAAATATAATTCGTCTGCGCCACTAACGGTCTGGGGTCGTCCAAGAGAAAGCTCAAAGAAATCTAACGGCGCTGGAATTTCTTGGCAGATGTCTAAAAGGACGAACACATTACCTAGCACTACAAGATCTGGCTGAAGTGACATTTATTTTTATTTCACAGTGAAATTTAAGTATAAAATGGTCACCTGGAACACTACTTGTATGAGACGGGAAAGCTTTACGATTAAGGCTTGGAGATAACGCCTCAAGGAACATGATAAAATGTGCTCAATGATCTCTCGAAAAGCTGCCAAAGAGCAACAAAAAAAAGTGCCTTTAAGGAGATTGAACGGCTGGGGAGTTCTGATAAAACCTATCAACAACGAGGAAGGTTTCGAATTCTGATACCTTGTGCAAATGCCCACTTGGTAGGAGGGGCCAAGTACCATATAACTACCTAGAATGCATGATAATTATGCAAAAAAATATGCTTACAAATATATATTATTCACCCGTACTGAACACCACTGAGTGCCGGGGATCGAACCCGAGCATTCTGAGTAGAAGTTAGGGCAGCATACCAACTATGCCACCGATGAGCATTAGCGCCTTTCCGAATGTATTAACTTGATATCTTTTTGTTATTGTTTACGCTCCGCCTGTGGCGTCGGTGGGCTTACTTGATGGGGGCTAATGGTCGACCCCAGCCCGCTATGGCGCAGGCAAGTGTTTATAGTGCAGCCATGTAGCTTGGCCCATGCTGTCCCCCTGAACCCGCGTATCCCTGGACGCTGCGCCCGACGCTGACCATTCAAATAGCGTCTCAATGTCAAGCTCGACAATGAAATGGACCGGTGCCCCCCGCCTCACACACTCACTGTCTTCGCGATTTCAATGCATCTGTCGGGACAAAGAGAGCTGGTTACGAAATATGTGTTGGTCCCCATGACTCTTGCACAAGAAAGGTAAACAGCCGCTGACTGAGGCTTACTGGTTCTTGGTCCCATAGACGCGAACTTCGCCTTTAAACTCGGTATAGCAATGCTGGTAGGGTAGTGTGGCAGAGAAGATCGATCACATCCTTGTTAGCACTCGTTGAATGATCTTCCAGAGCAGTATTTTTTTAACTGTTTCTTTTTTCAACTGACCAGGAATGACGTTGCAAAACTGAGCATACGCATCAGGTCCAAGAAAATATCAAGAAGCAATCCTCCTTGGTTCATATTTTGGAAACACGGACGAGGCACGTGCACAGGATTATACAGTAGCAGTTTCATATCAGTGCTTGGTGCACTGGAGGATCTGGGAGAGCTGAGGGGTATCTTTACACGAGAGACTTTTAAATCTGCCCAGGAGTGCACTGGAAAGCGTCCAAGGTCTAGAACGGGAGGTGCTTTGAAGAACACATTGGAGAACAAAGAGGAGCGTCGTGCTGCCAAGCTGGCTGGGGGCTCGAAGCGATACAGGATTTTGTCACTAGAACCCTTCAGAGAAGATATAAAGAGAGGAATGCCAGAGGTTTCGCTGAGGATGTTAAGGATTGTCTAAATGCAAACGACCTTAGACCTGCCTTCCTAGATCTGAAAAAGTTTTGCTACACACCCACATCTCAGACGAGCACTATCAGAACAGGTGATGGGCCGATAGTATCAGATGAGGATCGGTAGCGGACTCTCGAGCCGAGTGCTTTAGACAGTTATATACAGCAGAGTCTACAAGCGCACAGCTCCCTCTGGCTGGTCTGCAGATGGCGGTTGCTGATCGTCTCATCAGCTCTCCTCCTCTTACTGATAGTCATCTACCTCTTAAATTCCGCCCCCATGTTCCCTCTCTTTCTTTCTTCTATCGATATTCTCACGCTGACTGCTTTTCTGAACTTGCTAACTGCATGCCTCCCCCACTCCCGCGGCCTCACTGCACACGCTTTTCTACTCAAGCTCATCCCTTAACTGTTCAAATCCCTTTCGCACAAGTTAACCAGGATTTTCACTCTTTTATCCCTCACGCTGGTAAATTCTGAAACAATCTTCCTTCATCTGTATTTCCTCCTGCCTACGACTTGAACTCTTTCAAGAGAAGGGTATCAGGACACCTCTCCTTCCGAAATTGACCTTTTTTCGGCCATTCCTCTGGTCTCTTGTTAGGAGCAGTGAGTAGTATATATATATATATATACATATATATATATATATATATATATATATATATATATATATATATATATATATATATATATATATATATATATATATATATATATTTGAATGATAAGATACATTTTATACCTTGGTTAACAGGCGCCTTATAAGCGAGGAAGTTGAAGGATTTTGTGATATGTCCCGACATATCCCGGTCGTTATTGGTAACATGGTGGTAGGCGAGAGCCCCCAGCCTCTTTGCGTGCTCCCTGAAGGCGAAGGACTGGTCTTCAACTGTTCCGTATCTTGCCTGTAGAAAAAAAAAGTTAGCAAAGAAAAAATAAGATAATTCTTTAAAGCAACTGGTCAGTGGTCAAGAAGCCTACATATCGATCAATATCTCAGAGTGAATGTAGCCCGTCTCTTTCTCTGTGGTCTATGTTATTTATTTTGCATCATTTTTCTACGTCTTGGTGTATAGCGCCGATAGGCTTTCTTGCTGAGACCTTGTGGCCAGCAATATGGCCCAGCCCCTAACCATAACCATAAATGTGTATGATAGAGTAGGGGGGGGGGAAATAAGTGGTGTTAAGAGTAAGGTAAGTTGAGGAAGTTATAGGAAGAAAAGTGAGAGATTGAAAGATGGCGGGCTGTCCGCCTTGCTTATTTACTGATGTACTTTATGCTGTGATGCGTTTTGTGTCGTTCTCAGTCAAGTGGTGTTGTTTTGTGTGTTCTTGTTAGCTTGATTGTGTTCGTTGTGCTTTTATGATGTATATTTCTTTATTGGTGGGCCTCTGTCTAGAATGATTGTTGTCCTTTGAAACCATGGGTGATTTTTGTGTATTTCATAATTGTCTATGATGTTCAAGAAGTGCAGGCTTTGTAAATTTGTCATTTTCTCAAATATTTTATGTGCTTGTGTGTAAAGATGGTAGTTTATTGGTTCTATCTTGGTTTCATCGTGCATTATTTTGGTGTCTTTGGTGTAAGGGAATGTCTCGTTATTGGCAAATCTCAATGCTTGGTTTTGGACCTGCTGTAGTTTATTTTTGCTTGACGCGCTTGTTGATGCTAGAGGTATTGGCGGGTATAGCAATATAGGTAGTATGTATGTTTTGATGAGGTGAAGTTTTATTTTAGTTGGTGTGTTCCTGAACCGGTAAAGTTCCGTTAGAGCTCCTGTTGCTTTGTTTCTTATTTCCTTGATGTGTTGTTCTATTCCAGTTATGTTGATTGTTAGTCCGAGGACTTTGCCTTTTTCAGAGTATTCTTTTTGAGTTCTTTCAACTATTATGTTGTTTTCTTCTTTACTGCTAGTGGTATAATCTTAAATTTGTTGTTGTTTGTTTTTATTTTCCATTTCTTTTCGTATACGTTGTTGATTTTTTCTATTTCATTCTTTGTCGTGTTTGCCATGAGAGCTCTGGATTTCCCCGTATATCCTATTATTTGAGTTTTGTCATCAGCGTATTGTATGATATTGCAGTCTATGGCTGGTTCAGGGAGGTCATTTGTATATATGATATACAATGTAGGTGACAGTGCGCTCCCCTGTGGCACCCCTGCCGACAGTGGAAACGGAGGGCCTGTGTGGTTAGTTATTTTGATCTTTGCTTTTCTATTGATGAGGAAGTTGTTGATAATTATTTTGGTTATGTCCGGCATATCTAGGTGGGCTATCTTGTATTGTAATCCTTGTATCCAAAATTTATCGAAGGCCATGCTGACATCCCTTAGCATAAGGTAACATTGGTTGTTTCTGGCCGTGTGGTAAGCTGTGGTCTCGTGTATGGCTGTGAGTGCTGTGTTGGTGCCTCTGTTGATCCTGAAGCCGTGGTGTGTCTTTAAGGATGTTTTTTGTTTCTAGTAATGCTCTCAGCCTGGGGTTGAGTATTTTTTCCAGTACCTTGCCAGTTACTTCAAGCAACGAGATTGGTCTATAGTTTATTAGGTTTGTGCTGTCTGTATTTTCTTTTGGGATAAATTTGATTATTGCGGTTTTGAATTTATCTGGAAAGTATCCCATTGATAGTGTATGGTTGAAGATCCATTGTATTTTTGATAGTGCCCCTTCTTTAAGATTGTTTAGTATTATCTTGTTTATGTTAGTTATTCCTGGAGTGTTGTTTTTAAATGTTCTAATGGTTCTTTAAAGTTCGTTTGGTGATATATTTGGATATATCTGTATGGTCTCTCCCTCTCAGTCTGCCTATGTCAGAGCGGTGTGGCGCAGGCAAGTATTTATTGTGGTGCCTTCTTGATTGGCTCATGCTACCCCCCCCGAAGCTCATGTTCTAACCTTATTTCGAGATAATCTGGAGTCCTGGTCGATGGATGGTCTTCAGGAAGACATGTGGGTAGTCTTAGACCACTCGGAGATGACTGAAAAAATGCCAGCTTGTTTGTCGTGGCGGGCGGGACGGGAACCTGCGTCTTCTTGAACGCCGTGCCAGGACGCTGACGTCTTAGCCACCGCCTCTCCTAACTTATTTCAACGACTTATAAAGAAGAGTGGCGGTCATGCTGTTACAAACAAGCAGCTTGACCTTTTTTGGGCATCCTAAACATTTCTTTATAAAGCTAAGGAGTAAGTATACGGTAAAAGAAAATGAAAAGGGAAAAATAAATACTATGCACTTTCCTCAAAAAAAGATAAAACATTTATTAGATGTCAAATTAGATATTTTTTTTTTTAGGGCTGAAACTCCCTTTTTTTTCTAAAGCGTTCACGTACAGGTACGAAGTGAGATGGATTGAGGCCTAACTGATTATGTAGTAAGAGGGTGAGAGTACACGGGCCTTGTCCCTGTTAATAACATCAGGCACGTGAACAAACGTTATCATTTCGAGAAATCGAACACGTGGTTCATTTTATAGTACACACACACACACACACACACACACACACACACACACACACACACACACACACACACACACACACACACACACACACACGAGATCCTGAGTCCCACTTCCAGGATCAGCTGTTTCGCCAGCCAGGTTGTTGTGATATAGGGCCGGGGTGATGTGCTTAAAAACTTTAAAAAAACCTTGAGTGAGTTGAGTGAGGAGGACGAAGGGTCGCGGACATCGAGGGGAGGAGAAAGAAGGGTAACAAGGCGGAATGTTCTAGAAGGAGCCGTGGGGGTCTTGGGGAGTGACAAGTTTTACGAAAACATAGAGCCTGCGTTCTCGGGGTTCGGTGGCGGTGGATGGAAACATCCGTATACGTATATACAACAGAGTACTGCTGGTGGAAAAGAAGTTAAATATGTGGATAGACAGAGTCAAGGTCATGAAAGAAGAGGATGTCCAAAGTAAGAGTGCATAGTGAAGTAAGATCTAGACTCTAGAGTAAGGAATCCAGAAGAAAGAGAGAAACTCCTGGCTCAGGAAAATGAGCAGTTGAAAGAGAAGCTAGGGAAATACGAAAGTATGGTGAACGCAGGATTAGGAGTTGTACGTAAAGAAAATGAATACCTGAAAGTGATAATAGATAAGGAGGAAAAACGAGTTAAGGAGGAAGTGCTGGGTGAAATGAAAACCTGGAAGGTAGAGCACGAAAAAGCTGATATAGATTTTAAGCAAGTAATTGAGAAGCAACTAAAAGAGGAAAAGGAAAACGTAGAAAAAAAAAAAAGAGATGGTCAAGGTCATTAAAAAGAATGAAGATTTAGTAAGAGATGTAGCAGATAAGAAAAAAATGTGTAATAATATTCGGAATGAAAGAGAAAAACATTACTTATACACCTAAAAGGGAAAAGGAAGAGCTGAAGTCAGTGAAGGATCTGCTGAAAAACTTAAATGACGATGAAATTCGAGACCTAGAGGAGGAGGTAGAAGAAATCTATTGAATGGGCCCTTACATAGAGGCCAATCAAAACAAGTCACAAAAAGTAAGAGAAGAAATACTATACAGAACAACTAAACTAAGAGAAGTAGAAGAATGTAAGGATATATATATATATATATATATATATATATATATATATATATATATATATATATATATATATATATATATATATATATATATATATATATATATATATATATATATATATATATATATATAGTATATAAATGAAGAAGCAAGGAAGAAATGGAACGAACTTCTAGCAGAAACAAAAGAAAGGAATAATGTAAGATCTGTGGAGGAAAAAGAGGTATTTTGGGAGAATTCTGGGAGATCGTGTCAGAAAGTGGTACATAAGGGAGAAGGTGAAAGAGAGCGAAAGTTAGACAAGATCGACACAATTAAGGGAATGAGTGTGATGTACACAAATGTAGACGGAATAATATCTAGTAAGTTGGAATTGCAAGAGTACCTACAAGAGAAGGAGCCCATGATAGTATGCTTAACAGAAACTAAACTAAATAAAGACATTCGAATAATGTCTGATAAAAGAATACAATGTATGGAGGAAAGATAGAGTGGGCAAAGGTGGTGGAGGAGTGATGATAATGACAAAGAAGGAGTTATTAGTAAAATCAGTAATGTATGGAGAAGGAAAAGTAGAAATAGTGAGTGTAAATTTGGAGAACAAAAAAAGAGAAAGGATGACGATCACAACAACGTATGTACCACCTAGAACAAACTCATGGAGTAAAGAAGAACATGAAATCATGATTGAAGATACCATTCAGAGTTTAAGTAGAATACTCAAGGCAAACAAAAGAGTACTATTAGTTGGTGATTTTAATTGTAAAGAGGTAGATTGGGAGATGTTTAAAAGCGGTGGTGGAGATATAGCATGGGGGGGAAAGATTGTTAAGATTGATGATGGAAAACTTGGTGATGCAAAGGGTGAAGGAAAACACAGGATATAGAAGTGACGACGAACCGGCGAGACCGGACGTGGTGTTAACAAGAGGAATACACTTAAAGGATGAATTAAAGTACAGATGCCCTCTGGGAAAGAATGACCACGTGATCATAGAGATAGAAACGGAGGGGGAAGGAAGTGAAGAGGATGAATCATATAAAAGAAACAGGTTAAACTATAGGAAGGCAGACGTAGAAAATCTTAGGAAATATTATGGAGAGCTGGACTGGGATGAGCTAATGGGAACAAGTGAGGTGCAAAAAAAGTATGATATTTTAATGGAGGCGTATAAAACAGGGTTAAGAAGTTTGTACCAGAATAAAGACCTAAAGAAAAGGGAAAAAAAGGACTGGTTTAATGCAAGGTGTCCTAAGGCAAAATAACAAAAAGAGACAAAGCTTGGAAAAGATTAAAAAGAAATAAAAAACCAAAGGAATAAAGAAGATTTTAAGGTAGCGAGAAATGAATACGTGAAAATAAGAAAGTAAGAAGAAAAGGGATATGGAAAGGATATTGTGGAAAATTGCAAGGAACAACCTAAACTATTTTATAGATTCATAAATGGTAAGATTAAACCAAGAGAAACAATTGAAAGACTGAGGGATGGGAATGTGACAATCGATGATCCTAAAGACATGGCGGAGTTACTAAACAAAAAGTTCCAGCAAGTTTTTACTAATGAATCAATATTTAATGAGCCACAAGAAAACAAGATAAATGTTCATATGGAAGAAGTCACGGTAAATAAAGAGGAGATATATGAATTGTTGGGGGAGCTGGAAGAGAGGAAAGCTGTAGGACCGGATGGAGTCTCAAGGTATATATTGAAAGAATGCAAAAATGAGTTGGTTAGACCGATATATGACATCATTAAAAGGTCAATAACAACTGATACAGTGCCTAAGGAGTGGCGGAGGGCCGAAGTGGTCCCCATAAAAGTGAAAGTGAGAAAGAAACAATGGACGCAATTTCTAGAGGAACATAATTTAACCACAAGTAAATAGTAAGGATTTAGAAAAGGGCGCTCATGTCTGACAAACTTACTGAGCTTTTACTCAAGGGTGACAGATAAAATACAGGAAAGGGACGGATGGGTTGATTGTGTCTACCTAGACCTAAAGAAGGCGTTCGACAAAGTTCCACATACAAGACTGCTATGGAAACTAGAAAATAAAGGAGGATTGAAAGGGAAAATGAAGAACTGGATGGAAAGCTACCTAAGGGGAAGAGAGATGAGAACAGTGGTTAAGGACATAAAATAGGAATGGAGAACTGTAGAGAGTGGAGTGCCTCAGGGATCGGTATTTGCACCAATACTTTTCTTAGTATATATTAATGACATGCCAGAGGGAATAAATAGTTATATGAGCCTGTTTGCAATGATGCAAAACTGCTAAGACATATAAGAAACAGTAAAGACTGCAAAATTCTGCAAGAAGACCTAAACAAGATTTGGAAGTGGAGTATGGAATGGGAGATGAAATTCAGTGTGAAGAAATATCATGTTATGGAAATGGGAAAAAGTGAAGGAAGACCAAAATGAACATATAAAATGTTTAGGTTATCTCATTTTTCACATTTACTGACATACAAGGGTAGGCGGTGGCTGAGTGATTAGCGTGCGGGGCCAGCATTCATCACACCATGGACAATGTCGATTCAAATCCCTACGCTACCACCTGGGACTTTTTAATCACAGCCGAGTGGTTTAAGTTTACCCACAGGCTGTCCAGAAGACTACCTATGATCCCGGATTCTAGAAGAAACCACACAAGCGAATCAAAAATGAGTTCCAGTTCGCAGCATGAGCCAGGCATAACTAGCACCAGTATAAAAATAGCCTGTGCCATGACGGGCTTGGGCCGACCACCAGGCCCCTGAAGAAAGCCTACCGGCGCTATAGAATGACAAAAAAAAAGTTACTTCATTTTCACATTTACTGACATACAAGGGGTGTAGGGTTACCTCATTTATCACATTTACCGATATACAAGGGGTGTAGGATATACCTTATTTTTCACATTTACCGACATTCAATGTGTGTAGGGTATCTCATTAATCACATTTTCCGAGATACAAGGGGAGCAGGTTATCTCATTTATCACATTTACCGACCTATAAGAGGTGTAGGTCATCTCATTTATCACATTTACCGACATACAAGGGGTGTAGGTTACCTCATTGATCACATTTACCGACATACAAGGGGTTCAGGTTATCTCATTTATCACATTTACCGAGTACAATGGGTGTAGGTTATCCCATTTCTCACATTTACCGACATGCAAGGGGTGTAGGTTATCTAATTTCTCACATTTACCGACATACAAGGGGCTCAGGTTATCTCCTTTTCACATATACCGACATACAAGGGGTGTAGGTTATCTCATTTGTCACATATACCGACACAAAAGGGGTGCATGTTATCTCATTTATCACATTTACCGATATACAAGGGGTGTAGGTTATCTCATTTATCACATATACCGACATACAAGGGGTGTCGCTTATCTCATTTATCACATTTACCGGCATACAAGGGGTGTAGGTCATCTCATTTATCACATTACCGGCATACAAGGGGTGTAGGTTATCTCATTTATCACATATACCGACATACAAGGGGTGTCGCTTATCTCATTTATCACAGTTACCGGCATACAAGGGGTGTAGGTCATCTCATTTATCACATATACCGGCATACAAGGGGTGTAGGTTATCTCATTTATCACATATACCGGCATACAAGGGGTGTAGGTCATCTCATTTATCACATTTACCGACATACAAGGGGTGTAGGTCATCTCATTTATCACATATACTGGCATACAAGGGGAGCAGGTTATCTCATTTATCACACATACCGGCATACAAGGGGAGCAGGTTATCTCATTTATCATGTTTACCGACATACCTCATTTACCTCATTTACTGATATACAAACGGTGCAGGAAGAAACTCTCATATTTCAAGCAATTTTCAAATTAAAGAAATACGTCAATATTTACTTTTAAAAAGTTTAAAAAAAAAAAAAAAATCAGGTGAGACATATCGCGATAGGCAGTCGACAAAGACATGGTACCGTGTCGCAATTCATCCACCCTTTGTTCAAAAACAAATCCCGCGCATCCACATATTGGATGGGATGTCTTAGGATACGTGGGTGGCCGATGACACCACACCGGGTAGAACTCGTAGCAATGGGTTTAAGTTGGATAAGTTCAGGTTCAACAAAGATATAGGCAAGAATTGGTTTACCAACAGTGGTGGATGAGTGGAACAGACGTAGAAGTCATGTGGTGAGCGCCAACACGATAGATACATTCAAGAAGAGGTTAGATAAGTTCTAAGATGGGAGGGGTACGGGGCGTTAGTTTAGTGCCGTGGTCTGGGCGGCATGTTGCGCTGTCTCGCGCGATCTCCTTCTTCCTCTTCCTCTTGTTGCGGGGGAGCTGGAAGGGTGGTTGTGGGGGGTCGAGGGAAGGCAAAGCCCTCCCCCTCCCCGGTTAAGAAGTTAGGGGGGTCGAGGCGGAGCGAAGCCCCCCCTTTAGCTTAGGTCTTGTGGTCAGCGAATGACTGAGGAAGGTCTGCGAGGGACTGAGGAAGGTCAGCGAGGGACTGAAGAAGGTCAGCGAGGGACTGAGGAAGGTCAGTGAGGGACTGAAGAAGGTCAGCGAGGGACTGAGGAAGGTCAGTGAGGGACTCAGGAAGGTCAGTGAGGGACTGAGGGAGGTCAGTAAGGGACTGAAGAAGGTCAGCGAGGGACTGAGAAAGGTAAGCGAGGGACTGAGGGAGGTCAGCGAGGGACTGAGGAAGGTCAGCAAGGGACAGAAGAAGGTCAGCGAGGGACTGAGGAAGGTCAGTGAGGGACTGAGGAAGGTCAGCGAGGGACTGAGGAAGGTCAACGAGGGACTGATGAAGGTCAGCGAGGGACTGAGGAAGGTCAGTGAGGGACTGAAGAAGGTCAACGAGGGACTGAAGAAGGTTAGTGAGGGACTGAAGAAGGTCAGCGAGGGACTGAGGAAGGTCAGCGAGGGACTGAAGAAGATCAGCGAGGGACTGAGGAAGGTCAGTGAGGGACTGAAGAAGGTCAGCGAGGGACTGAGGAAGGTTAGCGAGGGACTGAGGAAGGTCAGCGAGGGACTGAGGAAGGTCAGCGAGGGACTGAAGAAGGTCAGTGAGGGACTGAGGAAGGTCAGTGAGGGACTGAGGAAGGTCAGCGACGGACTGAGGAAGGTCAGCGAGGGACTGAGGAAGGTCAGCTAGGGACTGAAGAAGGTCAGTGAGGGACTGAGGAAGGTCATTGAGGGACTGAGGACGGTCAGCGAGGGACTGAAAAAGGTCAGTGAGGGACTGAGGAAGGTCAGTGAGGGACTGAGGAAGGTCAGTGAGGGACTGAGGAAGGTCAGCGAGGGACTGAAGAAGGTCAGTGAGGGACTGAGGAAGGTCAGTGAGGGACTGAGGAAGGTCAGTGAGGGACTGAGGAAGGTCAGTGAGGGACTGAGGAAGGTCAGCGAGGGACTGAAGAAGATCAGTGAGGGACTGAGGAAGGCCAGTGAGGGACTGAAGGAAGATCAATGAAGGATACACACACACAAACCCCCCCCCCCACACACACACACACACACACAAATAAAAAAAATAAAAAAAATAAAAAAACAGACAAATAAACATACAACTACACGCCTTCAAAGAATCCCAGAACACCTGGCCGGACGGCAGGACATCCAAGAAGATCTAACTGCCTTGCTAATCTCTTAATTGCCTTCACCTGGTGCCGCTCGCCATATAGGCCAAAAAGAGCTCCGTGTTTTCAGCCAGGGCCGATGAGAGATACTTGTCCTGTTTAGCTATCGTCTTTATCTTATGACTAAAATAACCGATTACCGTCACGTTTTTTTTGGAAATAAAATAATTGTCGTCTGCACACTTATGAAACCAATCTGTTGATATGGGTGGAGTACCGTTTTGAAATGGTCGTTCTGAGGCTAGTATTTGCCGCACTGCGTGAGTTTTTCTTGAAAACGGTCCCGAAGTTTACGGGTTAAACATTGATTTTTATAGGATGGAAAGTAGCTGACTTTTTCTTTTATACACTTTTATATCCTAGTTTTCCTATTTCTAATGCCGTAAAATACTGAAGCAGCTTATAGCATCTCCAAGTAAATATTTATACTAGTTATATTTCACAAACAACTATTGATCAGAGATTGAGACTGCAATGCTTGTTACTTACTACAAAGTCAGAGAATGAGCCATCCTCATTCATCAAAGCTGTAATATCGTCAGGATCAGTTTTCCTCGCTGTTTCTTTTGCCGAGATGAAGACGTTGTTCTCGACGATATCCCAATCGGTTTGAGCTGCCACACACGTAGCCTGAACAGAAGAAAATAATAGAAAAGGAAATGGAATTGTTTGCCGCTCCAACGCAAAATTCGATAAAAGAGATGGGGATGGTTGGTCATAAAATATCGAAAGAAAGATCTACAGATTCAGGAATAGGGACTTTTAAAACTCATGGCATGATCTATCGACATGGCCATTCCAAAAACTTTACTGGCGTCCCCCTGGCTTCCTTTAGTCGAGATTGTCTCTTACGGAAACATCTCGGTGAGCAACCTCGACTCAGGCAGTGTAGCCCATATAACTTGTGTTGGTGTTCACGGACCATGCAGTTAATGCCCCTCTATCCAGTTTCATGGAGAAATCGTCGAGTTGACAGTGTCTTTCCAACAGTATCTGCCTAAGCACTTAAAGGCAAAGGCCTCTTCAAATTATTATTTTGCGACTAGAAGATTCGCATCTTTGGCTATCATCACATGTATCGACAGTGCCAACTCTAATGCTGACCGAGTCTATGACACCATGGGCAAAGCCATCACGCCGTAGAACTTTTTAATTAACGTGGTTCTTCCTTTGTTTTGCACTACTCTACGAAGATATTTTAAATCTTCAATGAACAGACTTTATTGTTTCAATTAGCAACCCTCCAAACACCTGTGCCTCGGTCGTTGCTTCGGAGCTTTTAAGTCCTAAGTCAGTGACTCCCAACCCTTTTTTAAGCGACACCAATCCTGCACCTCTAGATATGACCGCGACCCCACTAGTTTAGTTGTATAAGTGTTATCATCATATAATAACATCATTTATTTTTATATTTTGAGGTCTTGGTGGCCCCAGGAAAAACGCTTGGCGACCCCACTTGGGGTCGCGACACCAGGGTTGGAAAAAGGGTCCTAAGGACTTCGCCTCATACAACTGCAATATCTCGATAGCCATCACCAGAAGTTCCAGTGAACTCGCCAGGATTACTGCATCATCAGAGAATGCAAGGTTTAACTAATAAGTGATATACTTTATGGCATCACAACCATCGGCCATTACTCTCTATTGTCCCTGGATGAATGAAAGTTATATCTGCCCTATATTGAAAACTTGCAATATACTTAACAACATAATTACACTAAGTGTTCATTGATACGTGGCAAAGCACATTTCTTGTAACCTTCCAAAACTACAAGTCTTTGGTGTAGTAGATATTTATGCAGGCATCGTTTGTGCCCTCTTTTCTTGTATTATTGTGGGCCATGGACACTGAGCAGTGTCTTCGAAAGGCGTGTCGATGTCTTTGGCACGATGTGCCCTCACATAATCATGTAGTATCGTTTTCCCATGAATACCTCCTAGTGAATGATCTATCATTTTAGTGAATGACTAACAGTAAATATTTAACTTACGGTAGTTGTGATTTCTAGAGCATTTACACACTCCCTTCTTTTCTTTCATCATGTCTTAGATGCTGATCGCTCTCCCGCGATATAGCTTTGTCTACCCAGTGATTGGGCCGCTCGCGGGCGGCAATGGACCGCTCCGCTTGATTCGATGCCACCTCGGCGGCCTTCCGAGCGCCTTTTACTCTCTCCTCCAGTCCTTTCCCCTCGTTCCACCGCACATATACACATTAATTATGCGATTTAGGCAGTCATTTTTAGTTTATTAATTCATATAAAAATGTATTTTTTTCCCAGTTTTCAAACAAGGATAATTCCTGTTCCATTCGACCCAGCTAGTATTACGCCAAATCCTTACACCAGCAGCTCCCAAATGAGGCCTCGGGGACGTAGGCATCTCTAATGATGGTCTCGTGGTTTCTCGAATGTATGGAGCTGTACAAGGCGTACGTTTGTTCGTCCCTAGAGTGTGTGGCGTCGCGGCCAACAAACACCTTGTCCTACTCAGTAAGGTTCAGGGTCTCACCCAGAATGAGACTCTTCAGGAAAAGTGGAGGCGGGCAGTGATGACGACTACACACCCTCCAATACTGGCAAGATGTGTCGGGATTCATAAGTCAGGTGCAGCAGCAGCGGGTGAGTCACCAATTCAGCAAATTCGACAGTCTCACCGACGCTCCCAGGTCAACAGCAGAGCTGTGACTCAAAAGGATACACAATGATATAAGGAGACTACTAGAAGCCAAACTACCTATACTCCAGAGGAAGTATTACAACTCCGCTGTCGGACATGGCACTAACAACTATATTGTAGATACTACAGTGTACAATAAACTCCTACGTCGGCTGGTGATCTTGCTAACCTCGCAGCCCATCCCCGATGGGGCATCTGGAAAATATTCCACTTTGTATAAATTGTATATTATTGTTATTGATTTGGTGATATTCAATTATAATTAGGGAACAAGTTTTGGAAGCGGAGTGAAGTGTTTTGAATGCCAGCAGCGATTCAAACGACGTGGCGTTCATACCTTGGCGAATCTGAAATCACCACAACCGTTATGAATGGCCAACAACTTTCTGCAGTAAGTAAAGAAAAGGATCTTGGAATCACTATATCAAGCGATTTAAAGCCCGGTCAGCATTGTTCAGAGGTAGTTAAAGCTGCAAACAAATTGGTTGGCTTCATCGGACGAGTCTTTAATAATAAATCGGAAAAAGTAATATTAAAACTGTATAATTCGTTAGTTCGACCCCGTCTAGAGTACTGTGTACAGTTTTGGTCTCCCTACTACAGAAAAGACAGAAAAGTTGGAACGGGTCCCACGAAGAGTATAAAGATGATTCCTAGGTTGAGAAATTTGTCATATGAACAAAGGCTTAAAGAAGTAAATTTATTCAGCCTATCAAAACGAAGAATGCGTGGCGATCTAATATAAGTGTTTAAAATGTTCAAAGAATTCAGTGATATTAATGCGGAAGATTACTTTACAATTGATCGATCAAATAGAACAAGAAGGAATCACAATTTGAAGATAAGTGGTAAAAGATTATCGTCGCACGAAGCTAAACACTTCTTCTTCAATCGAGTTGTTAATGTTTGGAACTCTCTACCTTGTGATGTCGTTGATAGTACAACATTTACGGCCTTCAAGAATAGATTAGACAAGTGTTTTGAATCCAACCAGCAACTAAGATATTACTCATTGTCGTAATAACGTTAAGTTCTTTCGAATACTGGTGTCCTTGTCCGCTTTTATTGCCCGGTTAGTGGTAGCAGTAATGGTAGTTCTTTCCTCTTTCCTACATAAATTCCATGCAGTTTTTCCATGCTGCATGGTTCTTTTTCCTTTCCTGCCAGCTTTGGCTGGAGGGATAGGGGGGTGGGGAGGAGCCTTCGCCTTTGCTGTCCTTCATCTTCCACCTTTGATTAGATAGTTAGTTTAGCTTGTCACAAACAACCTCGTAAGGACCAGCAGGTCTGCTGTTGTTTGTTCTTCCTTTGTGTTCCTTTGTGTGTCAAGGAGAGCTGTGTGAGTGGAGCCCTCCCACACATGAGATGCATACTCCATACGAGGGCGGACAAGGCTCCTGTAAATGGATAGCAACTGTGCGGGGGAGAAGAACTGGCGGAGACGGTACAGAACGCCCAGCCTAGAGGAAGCTGATTTAGTAAGAGATGAGATATGAAGTTTCCAGTTGAGATTTTGAGTTAGGGATAGACCGAGAATGTTTAGTGTTGAAGAAGGTGATAGCTGAGTGTTGTCGAAGAATAGGGGATAGCTGTTTGGAAGATTGTGTCGCGTGGATAGGTGGAGAAACTGTGTTTTTGAGGCGTTGAAGGACACCAGATTTATCTTGCCCCAATCGGAAATAATAGTAAGGTCTGAGGCTAAGCGTTCTGTTGCCTCCAGCCTTGAATCGTTAAATTCCTGTGGAGTGGGTCTTCTATTAAAAGAAGTTGAGAATGCAGAGTGGAGTCATCGGCGTAAGAATGGACAGGACAGTTCGTTTTAGAAAGAAAATCATCAATGAACAACAGAAAGAGAGTGGGATACAGGACAGAACCCTGTGGGACACCATTGTTAATAGGTTTAGAACCCTGCAGTAGGAAGGTCAAGTTGATGCGGAAAACCGTTGTTCTTCCTGCAAAGGTGCATTGAAAATAGACAATTTTAGAGGAAGAGCAGTGACCGTCCATCACAGCAGAAACAGAACGGTCAGAAAGGAAACTGGAGATAAAGGTACAGAGAGAAGGATAGAAACCGTAGGAGGGTAGTTTGGAAAGCAAAGATTTGTGCCAGACCCTATCAAAAGCTTTCGATATGTCCAGTGCAATAGCAAAGGTTTCACCGAAATGGCTAAGAAAGGATGACCAAGAGTCAGTTAGGAAGGCAAGGAGATCGCCAGTAGAACGCCCCTTGCGGAGCCCATACTGGCGATCAGATAGAGGGTTAGAAGTGTAAAGGTGCTTTTGAATCTTCCGGTTAAGGATTGATTCAAAAGCTTTAGATAGACAGGGAAGTAAAGCTATAGGGCGGTAGTTTGAGGGATTGTAACGGTCACCCTTCTTAGGCACAGGCTGTACAAAGGCATACTTCCAGCAGGAAGGAAGGGTAGATGTTGATAGGCAGAGACGAAAGAGTTTGACCAGGCAGGGTGTCAGCACGGAAGCACAGTTTTTAAGGACAACAGGAGGCACTCCATCAGGTCCATAAGCTTTCTGAGAGTTAAGGCCAGAGAGGGCATAGAAAACATCATTTGAAGAATCCTAATAGCAGGCATAAAGGAGTCAGAGGGGGGATGAGTAGGAGGAATATGCCCAGAATTGTCCAGGGTGGAGTTCGTACAGAAAGCTTGAGCGAAGAGTTTAGCCTTAGAGACAGATGAGACGGCAGTGCTGCCGTCAGGGTTAAGGAGAGGAGGGAAAGAGGAAGAAGTGAAATTGGAGGAGATTTTTTTGGCTAGGTGCCAGAAGTCACGGGAATAATTATAAGAAGCAAGATGGTGACATTTTCTATTGATAAAAGATGTTTTGGTAGGTCGGAGAATAGATTTGGCACAATTCCAGGCTGAAATGTAATGGTCAAAGTTAGCGGGTGCTCGAAGGCTCTGGAACCTTTTGTGAGCTGCCTCTCTATCTTTAATAGCACGAGAACAAGCATGATTAAACAAAGGCTTTTTAGCATGAGGAGTAGAGAAAGAACGTGGAATGTATGCATCCATTCCAGAGACAATTACCTCTGTGATGCGCTGAGCACACACAGAGGGGTCTCTCTCCTGGAAGAAGTTATCATTCCACGGGAAATCGGAGAAGTACATCCTCAGGTCGTCCCACCGAGCTGAAGCAAAATGCCAGAAGCATCGCCTCTTCGGTGGGTCCAGAGGATATACAGGAGCGATATGACAGGAAACAGAAATAAGGTTATGATCGGAGAAGCCCAACGGAGAGAAGAGTTTGACAGAGTAAGCAGAAGGATTAGAGGTAAGGAAGAGGTCTAGAATGTTGAGCCTGTCTCCAAGACGGTCGGGAATACGAATAGGGTGCTGAACCAACTGCTCTAGGTCGTTGAGGAGAGCAAGGTTGTAGGCTTGTTCACCAGGTTGGTCAGTGAAAGAGGATGAAAGCCAAAGCTGGTGGTGAACATTGAAATCTCCTCCTTGTCGAAACTCGCATCAGCACCACCAGCACGCAAAGCACTAGGATACAGTCAGTTATCGACTTGCCAGGCGTGAACCTGGTTTGCTCAGGTCTCTGGAGCTGTAACAGCTTGTTGCGAATCCGCATGTGCAATAGATGATTAAGGGATATATCGAGGAAAATAATCTCCGAGCCGCTTACCGAGCCATGAAGAGGCATCACTCTGGGCATCTCTCTCAGTAATTGATATCCGAGCATCAGATGGCTGCCTTATGTCAGACACGGATGGGCAGAGAGCTCGTTGGATTGAGAATTTTGAGCTTTTGTATATAGTGGACACTACAGGCAGGCAGCTTACACCTGCTGGGCTACAAATGGCGGATGCTGATCCACCCCTTGCGGAAAGTCGACCCTCCTTTGATGAGGTCCAAGAAACTGTGGAGAGGATGAGGGGGTGAACAGGCAGCTGGAATTTATAACATCAGTGCGGAGCTACTCCAAAGTGGTGTGGCCATGGCCTGCGGTCGGCATGCAAACTTGACTGCCGTTTGACAACTGGTACCATTCTTCCTGGCTGATAAAAAGTGACTGGTCGTCTTTAACTAGAAAAGGAAAAGGGGCCGTCAGGACTGCAATATTTTCCATGGCACCACATTGCTCACAGTACCATGCAAAATGTCTTGCCATCTATTGCACATGCGGATTCGCAACAAACTGTTGCAGCTCCAGAGACCTGAGCAAACCAGGTTCACGCCTGGCAAGTCGATAACTGACCGTATCCTCGTGCTTTGCGTACTGGTGGTGCTGATGCGAGTTTCGACAAGGGATGGTTACAGCCCATGTCGATCTCACGAGGCATTTGATTAAGTGCATCGCAAATCACTCTAGGATCTCCTGTTATTCCGTGGCTTTCTGGGACTGAGACTATTATCAAGGGAATGTGTGTCGCGGTGGAGGTAGTGGTGGTGATGGTCAATGAGTTTTAAGGGGGAGGAGAGGCCCTGGTCCGCTGAGCTTGAATTCACCCTTGTCGGCCATTAGGTTCGTGGCAAGAAGGCGGCTGAAGTACAGGAGGGGTCATGGATATATAATTGAAGCCTCCTTGGGAGTGTCTGTATTGAGATTTATCAGGCTTGTTTTTTGGTCGCTTAGATGAATAGTTTTATTTTTGTCAATAGGTGATCAAATTGAACATTCTACTACACTGATATATATATATATATATATATATATATATATATATATATATATATATATATATATATATATATATATATATATATATATATATATATATAATAGTACTTCAAATGTACCTAGTCACAATTCATATCAACATAATTTTAATAGTTCTAGAATTCCATGTCTTCCGCTTGATCTCAGGAAACGACTTAGCTACATTAACACCAACAAATCAAATTGTGGGATTAAAAGAAGAAGGGATGGTTAAGAAATGCAGATTTCATTTAACCTCATTATGCTCACCTGACCTTGTCAAGAATAGTTTTCCCATCTATTTGTAGTATACTCTGTAGTATACGATCACGTAACTCATGGCTGCGGCAAGTCAGCCGATTCTGCCTGGGTGGACTTCATATGGATTCGGTAGTTGCTTGGGAGCTTGCTCGGGAGTACCGCCGGGAATATTTGCAGCGAGTGATTGAAGCGATGCACCCCCGGATGTATGAGTATGCTCACCATTCGTTAATAAATTGGTATTATGCAGAGGTGTGACACAATTGGAGTAGAGAATACAAGGATACACTGACCTTGCAGTTATCGATGATGTAGGAGTTCTTACGGAATGAATAAAAGATATGATGATGGATCTCGAGACACTAAACGAGGAAGCAAAACCCACGTGACTCCAGGTCTCCTGGGCCAAGGCCATGGTACAGGTGTTTGGATGCTTTTTTTTGTTTTTATTTACAGCTACGGAGACAATTCAAGGGCGTCATGAAAAAATAAAAAAAGGCCCTCTACTTACTGCTCCAGAACAGAGTTTAAAGGAGTGATCAAAATCAGAGGTCAATTTCGGGAGGAGAGGTGTCCTGATACCCTCCTCTTGAAAGAGTTCAAGTCATTGGCAGGAGGAAATACAGATGAAGGAAGATTGTTCCAGAGTTTACCAGCGTGAGGAATGAAAGAGTGAAGATGCTGGTTAACACTTGCATAAGTGGTTTGGACAATAAAGGGATGAGCATGAGTAGAAAGTCGTGTGCAGTGGGGTCGCGGAAGGAGGGGAGGCATGCAGTTAGCAAGTTCAGAAGAGCAGTCAGCATGAAAATATCGATAGATGATAGAAAGAGAGGCAACATGGCGGCGGAATTTGAGAGGTAGAAGACTATCAGTATGAGGAGGAGAGCTGATGAGACGAAGAGCCTTTGATTCCACTCTGTCAAGGAGGGCTGTGTGAGTGGACCTCCCCCACACATGAGATGCATACTCCATACGAGGGCGGACAAGGCCCCTGTAAATGGACAGCAACTGTGTGGTGGAGAAGAACTGGCGGAGACGGTACAGAACGCCCAGCCTCGAGGAAGCTGATTTAGTAAGATATGAGATATGAAGTTTCTAGTTAAGATTTTGAGTTAAGGAAAGACCGAGCATGTTTAGTGTTGAGGAAGGTGATAGCTGGGTGTCGTCAAAGAATAGGGGATAGTTGTTTGGAAGATTGTGTCGAGTGGATAGGTGGAGAAACTGTGTTTTTGAGGCGTTGAAGGACACCAGGTTCCTCTTATCCCAATCGGAAATAATATTAAGGTCTTAGGCTATGCGTTCTGCAGCCTCCAGCCTTGAGTCGCTAAGTTCCTGTAGGGTGGGTCTTTTATTAAAAGAAGTTGAGTAATGCAGAGTGGAATCATCGGCGTAGGAAGGGATAGGACAGTTCGTTTTGGAAATCACTAAATTACTAAATGAAAACTTAAGTACAGTATTTTCATGCGTGTACAGACAGCATTTATATCGTGAAAATAATCCCATACCTTAGTAACCTAGTGCAGAACAGCGGTGGGTCTCAACAAGAAGTTCTGCTTGAGACTGGGTTTACTTAATTCGTTATGAACTCGTTCAGCACAAATATACGACGTTGCCGATAGATGAGCAGGACAATGTTTCATATCGCTTGAACTCTATCTTACACTATGAGTGTGAGACATGGACACTGAATAGCGACTGTAAGAGTAGGATCAATTCCCCTGGTAAGAAGTGTGCAACTCAGGATATTACAGAATACTGGGATTTCACAGGAGTGCCAATGTGTCGAACTGGCGATTACTCCGCGAGACTGAATAGACCGTGAACACCAAAGGCGGATATACTGGCATGTATCACGCTACCCAGAAGTCAAAGCCTCGTCACCGCTTTTTTTTTCGGTAAGACAACCCAGAGTGGAGGATGCTACGAGATTTTCCACTTAATTTGTGGCCTGAAGAAGTCGAAAGATAATGAAATGAGGTAATTGGGATGGGAAGGGGGATAATGGACACATCTCCGGAGTTTGACATTATAGAGAGGTCGAGCCTACTTTTCCCGGTGTATGCCCATATAGGTGACTGATAAATGAGCAAACAATACCAACTATTCGTATGTGTTAGCAAGATGGCGCTTCTGTTAAGGTTTGCCTGCACCATAACGAATTGGGGCCGTCAACCAGGTTTCACCAGAAAAACATACCGGTTACTTAGGCAAAACGTGAGAATAAAGAACCTATTAAAATATTAATATAATGAGTACCATACACAATAACAATAACAAATATTTACAAAACAATTGATATTGATTACTAATACATATTCGCAAATACAAACATAAAAACAAACACACGAACAAAAGCAAACCATATTACCCAGATTATTAGGAGTCCCGTAAAACAGGCCATGATAACCTTCAGCAAAGCGTTCAGTAAGTGAGTCTGCCCGAAAAGAGCATCAAATTTATAGGGAGAGGTACTCATTGAAAAAGCATGAGTCAGGATGGAGGCATTCGTCAGGTGTCCAGTAAATGACCCTCATAAAATTTCCGTTGAAAGACCTGAAAGAAAATTACGTTCCCCACAGGTGACCGAACCAGTTTTCATATACACTGTAGTTATGACCTCAAACTGCTAATTTTTATCTATCTATCGTATGACCATTCAGAGAGTAAATTATCCTGCCCCCACTTACATGTCGTCATGTCGTCAAAGAAAATTATATATATATATATATATATATATATATATATATATATATATATATATATATATATATATATATATATATATATATATATATATATATATATATATATATATATATATATATATATATATATATATATATATATATATATATATATATATATATATATATATATATATATATATATATATATATATATATATATATATATATATATATATATATATATATATATATATATATATATATATATATATATATCCTCCTTAGCAATGTTATAGGTCTCTCTCAGCCTGTCACCTAGATCTAACACGTACTGGTATGTGGTCTTGACGTCAGGGTCCAGAACATTGTCATCCCACAGCTCTCTCAGTAACTGTAGCGGGCCCCTAACAGACCTTCCATATATTAGCTCAAACGGGGAGATCTTTGTGGAGCTCTGTGGCGCTTCTCTGTACGCGAACAACAAAGGAGCCAGGTACCTAGGCCATTCCTTGGGTTGTTCGGCAGCCATGCGTTTAAGCATTTTCTTAAGTGTGTCGTTAAAACGTTCACACAGTCCATTCCCCATGGGATGGTAGGGTGTGGTATGCAACCCTTTGCATGCTAGCTGACGGAGTACTTCCTCCAGTATCCCAGAGGTGAACTGAGTACCTCGATTACTCAGTATTTGTCTGGGTATACCTACTCGGCAAAATATAGTCATGAGAGCTTCAGCCACAGTTTGCGTTTCAATATTCTTCAGCGGCACTGCTTCTGCCCAACGCTCCGGGAATGTTGCCAATCACTAAATCATAGATCGGTGTTTCGAGTGTCGCCGCCATGATCCAGCCTGTGTAATAGGGTGACTTGACTTTTATCTTGACTTCAGGACTTCAGGGGCATGCTATTCAACAGCCATATTTTTCTACGTTTGCCTGTGAATTCATGGCTCCTAGCTCAGCTGTGCCTCAGTGTACAAATGGTAGAACCACTATCCCTCATCACCGTAGCCTCTCGGTCTCCTACCCAATCTTTACTCAGATTCAACCGCTCATCGTACTGATTAGTGGCTGCGCCGGCCACTAGTTATTGATTCTGCGCCTCATCGCGAGACTGGCCGTTCACGGAAGGCACATGTGGTGGCGAACCCTGCTTTCTACCATAATTACCATGCTGCGTTGCACTTTCTTGTCTTACTGCAGCATTTTTGTGCCACATATTTCCCTGATACGGTCGCAACCCATAACTTCCAGTCTTCGGACGCGGTGCATAACGTTGGTTACTTTTGGCTGAAGGCCACGCTTGGCTGATCGCACCATGGTGGGTGGCGACGCCTGAACCAATCTCTCTAGGGACTTCACTCTGCATGTTATTGCTTTTAATTACAGGCTTTTTCGTCCTACCGCAGGCCTCAAAATAGGAATTAGCCATTTCCTTCATAACTTCCAATTTCCTCACCTTGTCTATTTTGAGCCTCGTGGCTAATTCATCTGGGCAGGATTTTACGTACTGCGCACGCAATATTGGGTCCTTCACACCTTTAACTGTCTCCTCAGCACAGTCTTTCTTAAGCCATTGATCTAAGTACCCCTTGAGGCGAGAAGCAAATTGAATTGCTGTCTCATCGTCATTTATGGAGGCAGAGGAGAACTGATTCTAAAAATCATCAATAGACAGTCCATAAGCTGCCAATAATGCCTCCTTCATATCTTTATACCCACGAGAGTTATCATCCAATCTATGAATTACTTCCAAAGCTTTACCTTCAAAAAGACTCATGAATTACACACGCTTGATAACCTCATCATACTGCATTAAGTTAGCGGCTTCCTCAAACCGCGCTATGAATATCTCAATCTTGTCACCTTCTTTAAAATGATTAGCGCTTTAGCTTTGGAGAAACTACTTTATTATTTTGAGAGTTCTTACCATTCCCATTATTCGCCGCTAGCTCGGCCATTTTTACTACATGGGCCTCCTTTTCTCGCTTTCTCTCAGCTTCAAGTTTCCGTAATTCTAGCTGGTATTGATCCTTTTCTCTTTCTCTCGCTTTCTCTAGCTCCTTCATTATGTACTCTCTGGCTTCTTTAGCATTGTACCCTAACACTTCCGCTTCCTGTTTCCACTGTGATATAGACATCTTGCGAGATAAATACTTCGAGCCTAACAGCCAATACTTTCCTATGGAGTGTGAGGTCAGCCGCTGTTCGGGCACCATTTTATGTGGGGTTCTTGAAAGGTCTGGACTTCCGAAAATCCGGTAAATTCTCAGCAATAAAAAAATATAAAATAAAATATCTGAAAATTGAGTTCACAGACGCACAGCCCCTTTTAGTCACTTATTATATATATATATATATATATATATATATATATATATATATATATATATATATATATATATATATATATATATATATATATATATATATATATATATAAGACCAGTCACACTACCATAGGTTAAGCAAAGACCAAATGAACCTGCTCTTAAGTGTATTTAAAGCAACAAAGAAACTCGCTGGAAATTAAGAAATAATTAATTAATTCAAGGCACACAGCAACCTAGCTATCTATCTTAAAACATCCTATGCAAATAGATTACTTAACTGGAAATGGGCAAAGCGGGAACAACACCTGATCTACCTCGTGGTCTGGAGCCCTGGGTTCCTTCTTAAATCCTTTCTCGTTCCTCTCTGAAACATGCCGCCTCTCGACCTTACAAAGGCTCTCCTTGCCTGCAGCACACAGTCACCCTGGACTTGTGGATACTACAAAGGCAGATAAACCACCACGATGGACACGTGGCAAGGAAGGATGGTGCGGGACGTCTAGTCGCGTTGAGGTCTGGGTGGACGATGGCGCGGGGAGCGCCAAGACCCACAAGCCTCAGCTGCGGGCAAGATACCAGCTCTCGCCACACTGACATCTCGTTTTCTGTGTAACACTTACGCTAAACGCCCTACGGCTATGGATTATTATATATTAATAACCTAACACAAGTACTAGGTAATAAAGGGTCATCCATCACACTCATAATTCAGCTTTGGCAGTAAAAAACGAGTACAATTTGAAATAGGTGCTGTTTCCCGCCTGCCTGGTTTCCTGCCTTGGTGAGGGACTGAGTTCCTGCTCTCTCAGTTAAATGGCGGTCACCTGTGGTATTTTTTCCACTGGCTATTCCTTGAATAATGAAATCATGACATTAATATTGTTCTTAAAATTTTTCTTCTCTTGCAGAACTTTTAAAAATCTTTGAGACATATATTACACATTTTTCTAAGAGCAAGAGAGAGTAGAAGTGGGAAGGAATAGAGATAAAGAAAACGAAGGAGAAATATGGATCGAGGAGAGAGAGAAACGGAGAAAAAATAGGAGACAGAAGGAGAAGGGTAATAAACGGTAGGAAAGGAGGAAAAGAAAGGAAATGCGGAGAGAAAAAGGGAGAGGGTAAGAAACGGTAGGAGAGGAGGAAAAGAAAGGAAATGGAGAGAGAGAAAAGGAGAGGGTAAGAAACGGTAGAAAAGGAGGAAAAGAAAGGAAACGGAGAGAGAAAGGGAGAGGGGGAAACGGTAGGAAAGGAGGAAAAGAAAGGAAATGGAGAGAGAAGGAGAGAGGAGGAGAAGGAAAATACTGTGCGTTGTGTGTGTGTGTGTGTGTGTGTGTGTGTGTGTGTGTGTGTGTGTGTGTGTGTGTGTGTTACCTTACGACCAGGTGACTCCCCCAGGACAACGCAGGTAGGGTAATGAGGGAGTGACAGGTGGAGAGAAGGAGGAAGGAGGGAGGGGAAGAAGAAAGGAGACACGGAGAGAAGGAAGAAAGGCAGGAGAGAGGCAAGGAGCGAAGGAAGGGACAGACAGGCGAGGGATGGAAAGGAAAGCAATATAAGAGATTAGATTAGATTGATAAATAGATTGATAGATAGAAAGATAGATCGAGAGAGAGAGAGAGAGAGAGAGAGAGAGAGAGAGAGAGAGAGAGAGAGAGAGAGAGAGAGAGAGAGAGAGAGAGAGAGAGAGAGAGAGAGAGAGAGAGAGAGAGAGAGAGTTAAGAAATAAAGAGATGGAAGAAAAAGAAAAGGAAGTGAAGGAGAGGAAGAAAATATAAAAAATAAAAGAAAAATAACTAGAAAATAATAAAACTAATGGGAAAAATAATGATACAAGAAGACGAGGTTAAGAATTAGAAGAAAATATAAAAAAGAAAAGGAAAAACAACAAAAAATACTAAAACAAAAAAGAAAACAATTACATAAGTCTTGCAAAATATCATCTCCCACAACTTTCTCATTTTCCATCGCTCTTTTTCACTTCACTTCGTCTCCTCTAAATCTCTTCTTTTTCCCCCTTTTTCCCTTTTTTCCCTTTTTCTGCCCTCTGAAAGCTATAAACCCAGAGACACTGACCACATGGAGAGGAGAGAGAGAGAGAGAGAGAGAGAGAGAGAGAGAGAGAGAGAGAGAGAGAGAGAGAGAGAGAGAGAGAGAGAGAGAGAGAGAGAGAGAGAGAGAGAGAGAGAGAAAGTTAAAAATGAGTTATATTGGAAGGAAAAGGATTAAGAGAGAGAGAGAGAGAGAGAGAGAAGAGAGAGAGAGAGAGAGAGAGAGAGAGAGAGAGAGAGAGAGGAGGAAATTGAGATAAAGGAGAAAAAGTTAAAATGAGTTATATTGGGAGGAAAAAGGATTGAGAGAGAGAGAGAGAGAGAGAGAGAGAGAGAGAGAGAGAGAGAGAGAGAGAGAGAGAGAGAGAGAGAGAGAGAGAGAGAGAGAGATATAGAGAGATAGAGAGAGAGAGAAAGGAGAAAAAATTAAAATGAGTTATATTGGGAGAAAAGGATTAGAGAGAGAGAGAGAGAGAGAGAGAGAGAGAGAGAGAGAGAGAGAGAGAGAGAGAGAGAGAGAGAGAGAGAGCAATTGAGATAAAAGGAGAAAAGTTAAAATGAGTTATATTGGGAGGAAAAGGATTGAGAGAGAGAGAGAGAGAGAGAGAGAGAGAGAGAGAGAGAGAGAGAGAGAGAGAGAGAGAGAGAGAGAGAGAGAGAGAGAGAGTTAATTGAGATAAAAGGAGAAAAAGTTAAAAATGAGTTATATTGGGAGGAAAAGGATTGGGAGAGAGAGAGAGAGAGAGAGAGAGAGAGAGAGAGAGAGAGAGAGAGAGAGAGAGAGAGAGAGAGAGAGAGAGAGAGAGAGAGAAAGAGAGTTAGAGAGAGAGAGTTTGTGAGAGAGAGAGAGAGAGAGAGAGAGAGAGAGAGAGAGAGAGAGAGAGAGAGAGAGAGAGAGAGAGAGAGAGAGAGAGAGAGAGAGAGAGAGAGAGAGAGAGAGAGAGAGAGAGAGAGAGAGAGAGAGAGAGAGAGAGAGAGAGAGAGAGAGAGAGAGAGAGAGAGAGAGAGAGAGAGAGAGAGAGAGAGAGAGAGAGAGAGAGAGAGAGAAAATAAAGAAAGAGGAAGCAATAAAAAATAAAGAAAAAGACAGAGAGAAAAGAAATATGGAAACACACACACACACACACACACACACACACACACACACACACACACACACACACACACACACACACACACACACACACACACAGACCAATACACACGAATACACACACTTCTCCCACCTCTTCCTCTCCCACACACACACACAACCCCTCCCCCACTCCCCCCATCCCCTCCCCCCTCCCCGCACCCACAGAGACACAGACAGACACAGATAATCCCTTCCGTGTCCCTCCCTATATATCCCCAGCACTATAATCAGATGGGGACCTAAAATCATATATATAACAGTCGCCCCTTAATTGCTACCTGCGACTTACCTTCAATCATAGCCGGTGTACAAGCCCTCCCTTACCCTCTACCCCCCCCTTCCCCCTTTCCACCTGGTCTCTTTAAGTTACCCATAAAAACTCACGTATAGAAAATGTGGAGACGTTTTTTCTTAACTCCCCCTTGAAGAATGTTATTAAAGGGAGTCGATGTTGTTAATTGTATGTCTTTATTAACCTCGATGAAGAAGGTATAGGTGAGAGAGAGAGAGAGAGAGAGAGAGAGAGAGAGAGAGAGAGAGAGAGAGAGAGAGAGAGAGAGAGAGAGAGAGAGAGAGAGAGAGAGAGAGAGAGAGAGAGAGAGAGAGAGAGAGAGAGAGAGAGAGAGAGAGAGAGAGAGGCAGAGGGAGATGGAGAGGGAAAGAGGGTGAGAGATAGAGGGAGAGGGAGAGGGAAAAGGAGAAAGGGAGAGGAAGAGGGAGAGAGAGAGAGAGATTTACATAGACATTCAGACCACACAGACCCTATGGTTTATACTGGGTGGTCTGTTCAAAGTGAATTCATATTAAATCACCTTCCACCAAGACTTTGCATTTCTACTTTAGTGAACATGAACTTAAGGAAATGGCGTTCGAGCTTGTTTTTAAAGGAGTCAATCGTGTTGCACTGGACCACTGAGGGCGGGAGTTTATTCCATTTCCGCGCTACTAAGTTTTTGAGGAAGAGTTTGGTGCAGTTTAAATTATTTGTTTACGCTTAATTATTTGCGCCATTATTTCTCGCTCGGAACTTGTCGATTATAAACAATTTAGTCCACATTTTGAAACATTCGATCAGTTTTCCTCGGAGGTGACGTTCCTTATTTATTTATTCATCTATTTATTTATTTTTTACAGCAGAGAAGACAGTTCATGGGCGTAAAAATAAGAAAACAATAATGAAAAAAAAAGCCCGCTACTTACTGCTCCTGAATAGAGTAGAGGAGTGGCCAAAAAGAGAGATCAATTTCGGGAGGGAGAACAGGTCAGGGGATGAAAGCCTTTCGTCGTTGGTGCGCAAGGAGGAGATCATCTTTGTCGCCCAACTTCAAATACCTTCTAACTTAGCAACTTAGCAATGTCCTTCACGATTGAATTATGAATTTTATACCAAACAGCCATTATATTTGTGGGGTTTTATTTACGGGAGAGGAGGAAGTTCAAGGGCAAAAAATAAACAAGATGGAAAAAAAAAACTGATTCATATACATTTGAACATCTTTTTTTTTATATTGTGTTTTGTATATTAGAAAAAAATAATGATGTACTTCTTTTTCGTACTCTTCCTCCTCCTCCTTCTTCTTCTCCTCCTCCTCCTCCTCCTCCTCCTCCTCCTCCTCCTCCTCCCCCACACCTGTTTAATCACGGACTCTTCCTCACCTGTCTTCTCACCTGCCGCTGCCTCCATTCACCGGGGACGTATTATTCTTCTAATCTTTTCCATTAATTTTTTTTCCCATTATTTCACGTCCTAATCTAAGAAGACAGGCGTAGAGAGAAAAGATTGAGAGATTGGATTCTGTGACGTATTGAGAGAGAGAGAGAGAGAGAGAGAGAGAGAGAGAGAGACAGACAAACAGACTAAACAGACACAGGAACAGACACAGAGACACAGAGACACAGAGACACAGAGACACACAGAGAAAGAGAGAGAGAGGC
>NW_026112265.1:125000-142500 GCF_024679095.1 Eriocheir sinensis
CTTTTTTCTATTATTTTTTCTTACTTTTTTCTATTAATTTTTCTTACTTTTTTCTATTATTTTTTCTTGCTTTTTTCTATTATTTTTTCTTACTTTTTTTCTATTATTTTTTCTTACTTTTTTCTATTATTTTTTTTCTTACTTTTTCTATTATTTTTTCTTACTTTTATCTATTATTTTTTCTTACTTTTTTCTATTATTTTTTCTTACTTTTTTCTATTATTTTTTCTTACTTTTTTCTATTATTTTTTCTTACTTTTTTCTATTATTTTTTCTTACTTTTTTCTATTATTTTTTCTTACTTTTTTCTATTATTTTTTCTTACTTTTTTCTATTAATTTTTCTTACTTTTATCTATTATTTTTTCTTACTTTTTTCTATTATTTTTTCTTACTTTTCTATTATTTTTTCTTACTTTTTTCTATTATTTTTTCTTACTTTTTTCTATTATTTTTTCTCACTTTTTTCTGGTATCATTTTCAGTTACTAGTTTTTGTTTCTTTTTCTGCTATTTTTTGTTAGTTTTTTTCGGTACTATTTTCTGTTGATAGTTTTTGTTGCTTTTTCTGCTATTATTTTTTGCTACTTTTTTCTGGTACAATTTCCTGTTGCTATTTTTTCTCACTATTTTTTCTGCTATTATTTTTGTTACTTTTTCTGGTACTATTTTGTGTTGCTAGTTTTTGTTACTTTTTTCTGCTATTTTTTGTTGCTTTTCTCTGGTATAATTGTTTGTTGCTAGTTTTTCTCTATTTTTTTCTGGTATTATTTTTGTTACTTTTTTTTGGTAGAAATTTCCGTTACTAGTTTTTCTAACTTTTTTATCTGCTATTATTTTTTGTTACTTTTTTCTTGTACAATTTTCTGTTGCTAGTTTTTCTCACTATTTTTTTTTCTGCTATTATTTTTTGTTACTTTTTTTGGTACAATTTTCCGTTGCTAGTTTTTCTTATTTTTTTTCTGCTATTATTTTTGTTATTTCTTTTTGGTACTATTTTCTGTTGCTAGTTTTTGCTACTTTTTTATGCTATTATTTTTTGTTACTTTTTTTTGGGCACAATTTTCATATGCTATATTTTCGTACATATTTATCTGCTATTATTTTTTGTTACTTTTCTTCTGGTACTATTTTCTGTTGCTATTTTTTCTTGGTATTTTATTCTGCTATTACTTTTTGTTACTTTTCTTTTGGTTCTTTTTTCTGTTGCTATTTTTTCTTTCTATTTTTTCTGCTATTATTTTATGTTACTTTTTTCTGGCATTATTTTCTGTTGCTATTTTTTAAACTTTTTTCTGCTATTATTTTTTTGTTACTATTATTTTTGCTACTTTTTGTTACTACCTTTTCTGTTATTATTTATTTGTCACTATTTTGTCTTTTATTATTTTGGTTACTTATGTTACTATTACTTTTCCTAATATTAATATTCCTACTTTTTCTGTTACTATTTTTTCTGCTATTATTTTTTGTTACTTACTTTTGTTACTATAATATTTCCTACTATTAATGTTTTCACTTTTTCTGTTACTATTTTTCTGCTATTTTTTTGTTACTTACTTTTGTTACTATAATATTTCCTACTATTTATGTTCCTACTTTTCTCTGTTAATATTTTTTCTGCTATTATTTCAAGTTACTAATTTTGGTTGCTAATTTTTCTACTCTTTCTGTTACCGCTGTTACTGTTGTCATGTATTTCCGTCACCTTTTTTTTTTCTTGCCGGACGCCTCGCCATGAATCTCAACGCGCCATTATAATTTCCACGTAGCTAAGCATGACGTCTCTTTATATATTTATTTTTTTACGACCCTTTGCTGTCAGAGCCACTAAAATATTCAACTTCTGTCCGGCGCGTGATGATAAACTATTCTATACGTTTGTGAGGTTTACAGAAAGTTAAGAAATACAGCTTTTTTAGAATTACAGATAAGCACTTTTCTTGTTCTTTTTAAGTTTTAGTATAGAGGGAGGTTAAGAAATACAACTTTTTAGTCAGATAGATAGATAGATAGATTAATAGAGAGTTAGATAGATAGAGATAAACAGTTCCCGTACGAGTTTATGATTGTGTGTGTCTGTGTGTGTGTGTGTGTGTGTGTGTGTGTGTGTGTGTGTGTGTGTGTGTGTGTGTGTGTTCCCCCCTCTCTTTATCTCCCTCTCTCTTCCCTCTTTGTGTGTGTGTGTGTGTGTGTGTGTGTGTGTGTGTGTGTGTGTGTGTGTTCCTCCCTCTCTTTATCTCCCTCTCTCTTCACTCTGTGTGTGTGTGTGTGTGTGTGTGTGTGTGTGTGTGTGTGTGTGTGTGTGCGTTATTCCCAACTCCTCTCACGTCTTCGATTCCCTCTCTCACGTACACGAGTATTAATCACCTCCTCCTCCTACTCCTCCTCCTCCTCCTCCTCCTCCTCTTCCCCCCACTGTCTCCTCCTCCTGCTCCCTCTCTTTCTCCCTGCCTGCATCGACACACACACACACACACACACACACACACACACACACACACACACACACACACACACACACACACACACACACACACACACACACACACACACACACACACACACACACACACACACACACACACACACACACACACACACACAAACACTCGACACACACACACACACACACACATACACACACACACACACACACTCGCCCCATGAGGCAGTTTTATTTTCGTTTTGTTTACTATGATTGGGAAGACTTTTGCTCCGCCTCTTTGTCTATTTTTATTTATTTATTGACTTATTTATTTGTTTATCTATCTGTTTGTTTATCTATTTAGTCTTGTGTTTATCGTTGCGTAAAGAGAAGGAATACAGGAAATAGAAGAGGAGGAAAGAGAATAGAGGAGATAGAATGAGGAGGAAAGAGAATAGAGGAGATAGAATGAGGAGGAAAGAGAATAGAGGAGATGGAAAGAGGAGGAAAGAGGATAAAGAAGATAGAGATAGAGAAAATAAATAAAAAGATAAAATGCGTAAAAAAGAGAAATAAGAAGAGAGAAAGAGTAAGAAAGAGAGAACAGGATAAAGAAGAGAAAAAGAGAAAGAAGGAGACAGAAAGCGGAAGAAAGTTAAATAAGGAAATAGTAAGTGTAGAAAAGAGAAAATAATGAAAGATATTATGTGAAACGGAATAGAATAAAAACAAGGAAAAATAAAGAAAGCAGGATATAGAAAACGGTCATAGAAAAAAAACAGGAAATTGAGTATATGAACTAAAATGGAAAATGCGTATAAAAGAGAAAACAGGAAATAGAAAACGTGAAATTTGAGAAAACAGGAAACAAAAAAACGGTAAACGAGGATAAAAAAAAAAGGAAAGAAGCAAAAGAAAAAAAACAGGATATCGCAAACGTGAATTATTAAAAAAACGGGAAGATGATAAACAAAGAAAACTTGCCAAAGAAAACGGGCACCACGCCACACACTCCACTCCTTAAAGAAAATGGATGACGGACAGCTTCATCAAAGACCATAAACCATAAAGATCGGCGTGCTGGAGGGCCATTATGCCGGCGCGGGCCATAACGGGGGCCATGCGGTGCCTCGGTGCCATCACACGCTAAGAGGGGGCATCAGGGGAGCGCCGCGCCCCGGGATGCATGTTAAATAGGAGGAAGAGAGTGAGGGACGCGGGAACAAGCCATCGCTCTCCCCTCGCCCATCCGTCATATTAGTTCGGGTGTGTGCCGTGAGGGGGCGCCGAGGGACTTTCAGGACGGCTAATTCTTCTCTATTAATCCTAACTGATCAATTTATTCTGTACACGAGGTTGTTTGGTAGTTTCTTTAAGTACTCAAGTCTCTTCGCCTGTCCATTACATTAGTGATGGATGGACAGCCGATGGGAAGGGAAGTGGTCAGCGTGTGGGATTGGTGCGCCCGGGGACCCTGGATCGAGGCGTACCGAAGAACGCTGACAATTTTTGGTGCTGTTTTGGTACGTTATCTACCTCGTTATTTTTGCCTACCTGGTACGCGTCTGTTTTGGAGTGTTATCTACCATCGCAGAGTGGCGGTGCTGCCCAGATCCTCAATCAACCCTAACTTCAGCGATTTCGTTCAAGTGGAGCACCGGGGGGCAGCATGAGCCAAGCAAGAGTCACACATCACGGCTGCCACTATAAAAAAGATTCACCTGCGCCACTAACAGGCTGGGATCGCACAAGAGGCCCCATCAAGAGACCCTGACGGCGCTATTGGCAGCACCTAGAAAAAAAAGACTGATTTCGTGCTACTAGGGAGACGCTGAGGGACTGTCTAGAGAGTTAGCTGTTCTGTAGTTACCTTACTTGATCAGTCTTTTATATACGATTATTTGTCCTCATCTTACCCATCCAAGTCTAAGGACACCCATCACATCGGCTTGATTCTCTGTCGTTAGAGGGACGCTGAGGGACTGTCTAGAGAGTTAGCTGTTCTATAGTTACGTTACTTGATCAGTCTTTTATATACGATTATTTGTCCTCATCTTACCCATCCAAGTCTAAGGACACCCATCACATCGGCTTGATTCTCTGTCGTTAGAGGGACGCTGAGGGACTGTTTAGAGAGTTAGCTGTTCTGTAGTTACCTTACTTGATCAGTCTTTTATATACGAGTCGGTTTATTTGTCCTCACCTTACCGATCCAAGTCTCAGGACATCCATCACATTGGTTTGATTCTCTTTCGTTAGAGGGACGCTGAGGGACTGTTTGCATGGGTATCTTCTATATTATTTTATTTATTATTATTATTATTTTTTCTTTTTACGTTTCAGCCTATGGCACCAGTAGGCTTTCTTGGTGGGGTCTGATGGTCAGCCTCAGCCCTTTGTGGCGTAGGCAGGTGTTTATAGTGGCGCCATCTTGAATGACTCTTGCTGCCCCCCCGGAGCTCATCTTTAGCCTCTCTTTATGGTGAGAATATAGAGTCCGGGTTGGTCGGTGGTCTTCAGGACAGCAAGTGGATAGTCTTGGACCACTCGGCAGTGACTCAAAACTCCCAGCGGTGGCAGCGGGCAGGACTTGAACCCGCGTCCTCCTGAACCCATCGCCGGCACACTAACCACTCAGCCACCGCCTCCCCAAACGTTAACTAATCAATTTATTCTGTATACGTGGTTGTTTGGTAGTTTCTTTAAGTTTTTATCGTACCAAAACTAAATCTACGGCCATTCGTCATATTAGTTTGATTTTGTACCTCTAGGGACTGTCTGGATGGGTAACTTATCTTTTTCTTTCGCTCCCAACTCTCTCTCTCTCTCTCTCTCTCTCTCTCTCTCTCTCTCTCTCTCTCTCTCTCTTGTTTATTTCCATTTTTGCTCTCCATTTCTCTTCGTTTTCTTTTGTTTCTCACATTTTCTGCGTTTTCTTCCTTTTTTTCTGTTCCCCATTCCTTAATTCTGTTTTCCTCCTTCCATTCTCTCTCTCTCTCTCTCTCTCTCTCTCTCTCTCACCACGCAGCATCCCGGCTCTCCGTAGCATCCCATCCCATCACAGTGGATCAGGCCGCCCATAAACATGATCTCCTAACTAACCACTTCCTTAACCCGGCCTTGCAGCCTCCCTTACCTTTCTTCCTTCCTTCCTTTCCTTCCCTCCTTTCCTCCCTTCCTTACTTTCCTTCCTTCCTTGCCTTACCTTCATTCCTTTTTTCCCTCTTCCCTTTCCTTCCTTTCCTCTGTTCTTCCTATCCTTTACCTTTTTTGCATCCTTTCTTCCTTTCCTTTCTCCCTTCCCTTCCTTTCTTTCCTTCCTCATTCCATCATTCCATCCTTTCTTCATAACTTATCCAGACCTCTACCACCTTCCCTTCCCTTCCTTTCTTCCTTTCTTTCTTCCGTCTTTCCTTCATTCTTAATCTCTCTCCTTCATTTCATTCCTTCATTCGTTCTGCTTTCATCTCTTACCGATCTCTTCTTGTAAATATCTTTCGTTTTTATCTTCGTTTCATCCTTCCTTCCTTACCTTAACCTCCTTCCATTCTTCCCTTCCCTTCCTTCTATCCCTTCCCTTCCTTCCTTCATCTTTTTACCAAGCCCATGACTCCACTTGCAGATTCATTTTACTATATTTTTTCTTCCTTCCGGTTCTTCTTTCCTTCCTTCCCTTTCTTCTTTTCATTTCCTTCCATCCCCTTCATTTCTTCTTTACGTGACTCTCTCCTTCATATTTTCCTTCTATCTCTCTTTCTCTTCCTTATTCATTTCTTCTTTCCCTCTCTGTCTTCCCTCCCTTCTCTCCATTCTTCCTCTCCTCTCTCCTTCCTTTCCTTCTCTTTCTGTTCCCTCCCTCCCTTGATCCACACGCCTCAGGATCACTCGGCAAGGCCTTAAGCCGCTTCAATAGATATGCATCAACCTTAAGGAAGATCTACGGGGACTCTTCTTGCCGCGCCTTACTCGTGAACGCCGCGGTGGAGGCTGTCAGCGAGGGGAACTTTATGCAACTTTTTATCCACAAATATCTAAGTAATCCTTGGGTGTATATCTTTCCTAGTGGTTTAGTTTGGTTTATTGGTTCTTCGATGTGGTTTAGGTTGTGTTTAGAATGTGTTTGTTGGTTTGGTTGCGATGATGTAGTGTGTTTTGTGTGTGTGTTTTTGATTGGTAAATATCTAGGTAATCCGTGAAGCCTTGTCTTTCCTCGAGGTATCGTTGGCTGCTTCTTTTCTTTGGTAAGTTTGGGTATTATTTAGAATGTCGTTGTTGGTTTGGTTGCGATGCTGTGATCTGTTTTGTGTGGGTTGTTGAGTCAATTTTTTATCCCCAAATATCTAGATAATCTTTGAAGCTCTGTCCTTCCTCGAGGTATCATTGGCTACTTCTTTTCTTTGGTAAGTTTGGGTATTATTTAGAATGTCGTTGTTGGCTTTGTTTCGACGCTGTGATATGTTTTGTGTGTCTGTCTATGTGTTTTTTTATCAGTAAATATCTAGATAATCCTTGAAGCTTTGTCTTTCCCCGAGGTATCATTGGTTGCGTCCTTTCTTTGGTAAGTTTAGGTTTCATATAGGTCGTTTTTGTTGCGTCACTGTGATCTGTTTCCTGTGTGTCAGTGTGTACATTTTTTATCTGTAAATATCTAGATAATCTTTGTCACCTTATATTTCCCCGTGGTATCATCGGCTGAATCTTTTATTTGGTAACCTTGGTGTTGACTTGGAATATCGTTAGGAACATTACCTTTGGGGTTTGTGGCGTGTTTTGTTAAGCTGTCTACTTAATCCACATATATCTAGACAATCCCTACAGTCTTCACTTCCCACGATACTTTACTGTCTGAAACTATTCTTCGTTAAGCTTTCTGGTTACTTAGAAGGCCATTATATTGTTTTCCTGTTGCTCTACATTGTGTTTTGTTAAGCTGTCCGATTAATCCACATATATCTCAATCATCCCAAATGCTTTCACTTCTTTCTATACTCTATCGTCTAAAACTATTCTTCGTTAGGCTTTCTGGTTACTTAGAAGGCCATTATATTGTTTTCCTGTTGCTTTACTTTGTGTTTTGTTAAGGTGTCTGATTAATCCACATATATCTCAGTCATCCCTAATGCTTTCACTTCTCTCTATACTTTATCGTGCAAATTTATTCTTCGTTAGGCTTCCTGGTTACTTAGAAGGCCATTAGATCGTTTTCCTGTTGCTTTACTTTGTGTTTTGTTAAGGTGTCTGATTAATCCACATATATCTCAATCATCCCTAATGCTTTCACTACTCTCTATACTTTAATGTCTGGAACTCTTCTTCGGTAGGCTTCCTGGTTACTTAGAAGGCCATTAGATCGTTTTCCTGTTGCTTAGCTGTGTGTTTTGTTAAGCTGAATGATTAATCCACATATATCTCAATCATCCCAAATGCTTTCACTTCTTTCTATACTCTATCGTCTAAAACTATTCTTCGTTAGGTTTCCTGGTTACTTAGAAGGCCATTAGATCGTTTTCCTGTTGCTCTGTGGTGTGTTTTGCGTGTGGAGGCGGAGGAGGCGGCGGTGGAAGAGGTGGCGGCGGTGGTGGTGGCGGTAATGTGGCTGCTGCAGTGTCCATTATGCGGCGGCTCCCTCATGCACGCCACACGCTATACGTTCCTTGCCAGACGCGGACCGAAGGAGTTTGCTGTGTGTATTAGCGAGAGTTATCGGGGCGGAGCGTGGCGGCGAACCTTAATATAGCAAGACTCTTTTTCTATTTAACTTAAACTGCGATCCACCCGAAACTGACCTCTCTTTTGGCCGCTCGATCTGCTTTCTATTGTCTGAGTAGCGTCTAGGGGGCTTTTTTGTGGCTGTTTTTTTTTTCTTTTTTTTTTCTTGCAGATGCCTCCCTTCCTGTAAAAAAAAAAAGAGCAAATACCTTGAATAGACTGATTTGACGTGACGAACTAAGCTGAAGTGAGGTAAGTTTTGACCACTAACTAACGAGAAAAAATATAGTGAACTGCAATAAACATGAGCAAATACCTTGAATAGACTGATTTGACGTGACGAACTAAGCTGAAGTGATGTAAGTTTTGACCACTAACTAACGAGAAAAAATATAGTGAACTGCAATAAACATGAGCAAATACCTTGAATAGACTGATTTGACGTGACGAACTAAGCTGAAGTGATGTAAATTTTGACCACTAACTAACTGACAGGAATAATATAGCTAGGTTTTATTTTTTTCATTATTTACGTGAACTGCAATAAACATGAGCAAATACCTTGAATAGACTGATTTGACGTGACGAACTAAGCTGAAGTGATGCAAGTTTTGACCACTAACTAACTGACAAGAATAATATAGTAAGTTTTTTTTTCATTATTTACGTGAACTGCAATAAACATGAGCAAATACCTTGAATAGACTGATTTGACGTGACGAATTAGGCTGAAATGATACAAGTTTTCGCCGCTTACTAACAAGACGAAAAATATAAGAGCTGTTTTTATTATGTTGACGTAAGCCGCGATAAGCATGAGCAAATACCTTGAATATACTAATTTGACATGACGCACTAGGCTGAAATGATACAAGCTTTCGCCGCTGACTAACAAGACGAAAAGTACAGGAGGAGGTGACTCAGCTTTGATACACACCGTGATAAACTTAAGAAATGCTTTGATGTGTATCCTTCGCCGAGTAACTCTGAGGATAAAGTGACATTCTTCGCTGACTCGCCAGAATAAAACAATATAAGAAACGTACCCTAAAGAGATTATTTAGCATTTTTTTACATAAACCATAATAAGCACAAGAAGAATGCTTTGATATGTATTCTTCGTTGATTATCAATGTCAAAAGAAATGCGAGAAACGGAGCCGCAGGCCAGCCCGTAATTTTTAATTTTTAGAAAGAAAAAAAACTTGCTTACATTTTATTATAGTTTGCTGGCATTTGCTACAGGTGCCTACTTGTGTGTGCAGAAAGTGCAGAGAAATGATGTTTGGAAAAAGAGAAAAAAATCAGAGCAGTCACTTGTATTTTACTTCTGTGGGTGGCTTGTGGGAATTTAAGAAAGTCGTGAAAAACATGTCGGTTCAAGGAAATGTGTTCCTTTTTTTCCAAAAGAATGCTTCAAATTTTAAGAAAATAAATAAGATTTACCGTAGTGTAGACGTAAGGGAAAGGAAAAGAAAACATGACCACATGTGATTTTTTTTTCATAAAAACAAGATATGCAAGTGATATAGAAGGACTGATAAAGGCAATCCAAAAATAGTTCTGTAAATGTCTACACTGAACAACAAGAAATCCAAAAACAATAACAGCAACTGTGTGTGACAAAATAAATGCGTCCGTCAAATGTGACACCTGTCTGTTAGTTCACGTGGATTTATTAAGCGTCACTGCCTTCCTGCCCTCGTCCAACATGTCTTTTGTTTTTATTAGAGGAACGACTGGTGGTGACAGACGGGACCTAAATAGCTTGACGCGCGTGTTTATTTACGCTGTGACCTCTAAATTACGAAGGTCGGCGCAGAAAATCACGCTAACACTTTTCCAGATGGCAAAACTTATGTACTATTTTACTTTTATCTACTTTCATCACTATCATTACTATTATTAATATTATTTTACTATTTCTGTACTATTCCCCCTCCATTTCCCCCTCCCGTTCTCTCCCTCCCCTTCCCCCTCCACATCCCCCTCTTCCACTTCCCCTCCCCACTCCCTCTTCCGCATACCCCCTTCACCCTCCCCTCCCTTTCCCCGTTCCCTTCTCTCCTTCCCCTCCCCCCTCCCTCCTACCTTTTTCCCTCCTTATGTTCCCTCAGAAATATAGCCACAGGTCCCTTAACCCCTTGACTGCGGATTTCCTACAAGACATCACCAAGCTACAGGAACGGAGCAAAAAGTGGCTGCTACAATTCAATGAAGAAAAATGTAAAGTCCTGCACCTTGGGAGGGGATATCCAGCACACCAATACCACAAGGGAAACACTCCACTAGCCACCACAGAGGTAGAGAAAGACCTGGGATTATAAGTTTACCAGGCTACCAGTGAAAGCCAAATCCGTGCCAATCGCAGCGGACGGGTTAATCAAACAGGAGTATTTTCTATTCTTTACTCAAACCGAATTAAACACGAGAGACAGACTTCATGGACTCTCTGATCGACATCCTTCCGTGACTGGCCGGGCGAGTGTCGTGCGTGCGTCCCACCTGTTGTGTGAGGCGCCGCTGATCACCCGCCGGAGACACAGGTGGAAATTTGATTAGACGACTCACCTGGCTTTCAAGGGCGGCCGCTGCGTGTGGTTGTCTGTCTGTCTCTGGCTGGAAAATAATGGGAGGGATCAGATAAAAGGAAGGAGAGGTGGAGGAAGGACAGGCGGGGGAAATGGGAGGGGCAGGAGAAAGGGAAGGGTGGGAGGTAGAGTTAGAGAGGGAGAGGGAGAGAGGAGAAAATATATGGAAACAACAAGCAAACTGGTGTGTTATAATGCTTTACGTAGATAGCTATAGTTTGTTTCTTTTCATATATTTTTTTCATATGTAAACAGATAAGTAGAAAAGTAGATATGTAGATAATTATATACGTTTTGTCAACAGAAATAGAGAATGTAGTATACAGAAAGAAGTCCACCATCTGTTATTGGTAGATAGATGGTTAGATAAGTATATAGATAGATAGATAGATAGATAGATAGATAGAGGGCATAAGTACAGTTTATCTCTTTCTCTTTCTCTCTCTCCAATATTCTTCCTTCCTCTTCCTCCTTCTCCTTCCCCTCCTCTTCCCATCTTCCTCCCCCTTCCTCCTCCCCATTCCCCTTCCTCCCCCCTTCCCCTCTCCCACTACCTCTTCCTCATACCCCTTTCCCAATTTCCTCCTTGCGCCCCCCCCCCCCTCCTTTCTCCCCCCCCCCCTCACCTGGGCCACGGGCGGGTCGGTTGGTCGGCCCAGAAAGTAATTAAAGTGAGGAAGAACTGCAGGACTTTGGGGAAGAAAATGCTACCCAATTATCTGGCGAAGGTGGGGAGATTAGCGCTCGGAGTGGGGAGGAAGGAGGGGGAGGAAGGGGGAGAGAGAGAGGGGGTGGGGATGGATAAAGAAACAGATAGAAGGTGAGAGAGAGAGAGGTAAGGATAGAAAGAAAAACAAAGAGATGAGAGAGATAAGTGTGATAAAAGGAGGAAATAAGGGAGACATGAAGAAAGGGGAGAGAGAAAGAGATGGATAAAAGAATGGAAAAAAAAAGACAAACGTAATAAAGGAGACAGGAAGAAAAGGAAGAGAAAAAGAGACATGGATAAAAAAAGAAAAAAAAAGATATATAAACGTAATTAGAGAAGGGAAAATGGAAATTGAGAGTAGGAGGAGGAACGAGGAGGAGAGAGAGAAGAGGAGAAAAGAGGAGAGAGAGAGAGAGAGAGAGAGAGAGAGAGAGAGAGAGAGAGAGAGAGAGAGAGAGAGAGAGAGAGAGAGAGAGAGAGAGAGAGAGAGAGATGGGGACTGAGAGAAACGGAGAGATAAATGTAGGAAGAGGAGGAAAAAAAGAAGTGGGGAAGAGGAGGAGGAGGAGGAGGAGGAGGAGGAGGAGGAGAGAGAAGTGACGATTAAGAACGAAACAGAGATCTTGATAAATGGAAGAGGAAGAGAAAAAGGGAGAAAGAGAAAGGAGGAGGAAAGAAGAGAGAGAGAGAGAGAGAGAGAGAGAGAGAGAGAGAGAGAGAGAGAGAGAGAGAGAGAGAGAGAGAGAGAGAGAGAGAGAGAGAGAGAGAGAGAGAGAGAGAGAGAGAGAGAGAGAGAGATATTTGGTGATTAAAGAAGAACAGAAATACAGATAAATACAATAGGAAAAAGAAAAGGGAGAGACACAGAGAGGAGGAAGAGGAAAGAGAAGAGGTGAAGAATGAGAGAAGAGCAGAAAGATAAAAGAGATAATTGTGACATAAGAAGGAAAAAGGAAAGAGAGAAAGAAGGAGAATGACAGATGGGAGAGAAGAAGAAAGAAAGAAGAACAAAGAATAAATGTGATGATATAAGAAGGAAAGGAGATAGAGAAAACAAATAAAATGAAAAGAAATTGAGGAGAGGGCAAAAACTCGAGAGAAGAAGAGAGATAGATATAAAAATGAGGTGAGGAGAAAGGGGGAGATAGAAGATAAACAAAAAAGATGAGGAGAAAGGAAATACCGAGAAAAGGAAGGGATAGATAATGATGGAGATGGAGAGATTGAGAAAAGAATGTAAGGAAATAGAAGAAAAGGATTAACGTAGAAGTGAAATGAAAAAGTGAACAAAACAGATAGACAAAGATAGATAAAGAGAGATAGAGAGACGGAAAGATAAATGGGAGACGAAGGGATAAAATATAGATAAACACAGATTGAGAGAAAGTTTGAACATGAGGAAGAGAAAGGAGAGTTAGGGAAAGCGAAAGAGGAGGAGAGAAAGAAAAGCAAATAAGGAGGAGAGAGAAGAAGCGAAGAAGAAGAGATGGAGGAATATAGAAGACAAGGATTAGAAGATGGGAAGAGAAGAGAAAGACGAGAGAGAAACAAAGAAAACTAATATAAGGAGGAAACGGAGGGGAAAATAAGGGAAACAATAAATAAAGAAACAGAGAAAAGCGAATGTTAGAAGTTGAATATAAACAAGAGAGAGAGAGAGAGAGAGAGAGAGAGAGAGAGAGAGAGAGAGAGAGAGAGAGAGAGAGAGAGAGAGAGAGAGAGAGAGAGAGAGAGAGAGAGAGAGAGAGAGAGAGAGAGAGAGAGAGAGAGAGAGGAAAAGGGAATATCAGAGTAACCAAAAAAGGAAGAGAAAGGAAGAATAGAGATAGGAAAATAAAAAAAGGAAGAGATAATGATGGAGATAAAAAGACTTAGAAAATGAAGGTAAGGAAATGCATAATGGAAGAAAAGATTAATGTAGAAGAGAAGAGAAAATGTGAAGAGAAAGGGGTAGATACGGATAGATAGCGAGATAGAAAGAAAGATAAATGGGAGAGGAAGGAATACAATATAGATAAAGATAGATAGAGAGAAAGAAAGAGAAAATGTGAAGGGAAGGAATAGATAAAGATAAATAGGTAAAAAATAGATAGAGAGAAAGAAAGATAAATGGGAGAGGAAGGGATACAATATAGATAAAGATAGATAGAGAGAAAGAAAGAGCAAATGTGAAGGGATGGAATAGATAAAGATAAATAGATAAAAAATAGATAGAGAGAAAGAAAGATAGATGTTAAAGATAGAATAAAGAAAGAGAGATAAAGACAAAGAAAGAAAAAAAATGTGAAGAGAGAGATAGAGAGACAGATAGAGAGAGAGAGAGAGAGAGAGAGAGAGAGAGAGAGAGAGAGAGAGAGAGAGAGAGAGAGAGAGAGAGAGAGAGAGATTAACTCCATATACTAAATTACGTCACCTATAAAAGGGGGGATAAAGGGAGGGAGAGGGAGAATAAAGGGGGGTAAAGGGAGGGGCGAAGACTCCCTTGGAACTGTTTGGAAAGGGAGAGAAAAAATATGAGAAGTTAATGAGTAAACTGGAGGAAAGTGTGAGGGAGGGAGGGAGGGAGGGAGAGAAGGAAGGGAAGGGAGGGAGGGAAAGTTAGATAGGTGGAAGGAGAGAGGTAGGAGAAGGAGGAAGGAAGGGTTAAGAGGAAGAAGGAAGGAAGGAAGGAAGGACAGGTTAGGTGAAGGAAGAGAGGAAGGGAAGAAAAAAAGGGAAGGAGAATAGGAGGAAGAAGGAATGAAGGAAGGAAGGAAAGATTTAGACATAGGAAGAGGGGGAAGGAAGGAAAAAAAGGAAGGAAGATAGGAGGGAAAAGGAATGAAGGAAAAAAGGAAAGGTTAGATAGAGGAAGAGAAGAAGGGAAGGAAGGAAGGGAAGGAGGATAGGAGGAAGAAGGAATGAAGGAAGGAAGGTCAGGTTAGGTAAAGGAAGAGAAGGAAGGAAGGATAGGAGGATAGAAGGAAGGAGGAATGAAGGAAGGAAAGGTTAGATATAGGAAGAGAGGGAAGGAAGGAAGGAAGGAAAGGAGAATAGGAGGAAGAAGGAAGGAATGAAGGAAAGAAAAGGTTAGACATAGGAAGAGAGGGAAGAAAGGAAGGAAGGGAAGGAGAGTAGGAGGAAGAAGGAAAGAATGAAGGAAGGAAAAGGTTAGACATAGGAAGGGAGGAAGGGAAGGAAGGAAGGGAAGGAGGATAGGAGGAAGAAGGAATGAAGGAAAGAAGGAAAGGTTAGGTAAAGGAAGAGAAGGAAGGAAGGATAGGAGGATAGGAGGAAGAAGGAAGAAAGGAAGGAAGAGAAGGTTAGGTAAAGGAAAAGAAGGGGGAAGGAAAGGAGGATAGGAGGAAGAAGGAATGAAGGAAGGAAGGACAGGTTAGGTAGAGGAAGAGAAGGAAGGAATGAATGAAGGAAGGAAGGAAGGAAAGGAGAATAGGAGGAAGAAGGAATGAAGGAAGGGAGGTTAGATAGAGGAAGAGAGGAAGGGAAGGAGAATAGGAGAAAGAAGAAATGAAGGAAGGAAGGAAAGGATGGATTGAGGAAAAGATGGAGGGAAGAAAGGAAAGGAAGAGAAGGAGAATAGGAGAAAGAAGGAATAAAGGAAGGGAGGAAAAGGTAGACAGAGGAAGAGAGGGAGGAAAGGAAGGAAGGAAAGGATAACAGGATGAACAAGGAAAGGAAGGAAGGAAAGGAAAGAGAGAAAAGAAGAGAGGAAGGAAAGGAAGAAAGAAAAGAAAGAAGCAGAAGGAAGAAGGGGATAAAAGTAAGAAAAATTGCGTATTTGAAGAAAAAGAAAGAAAGAAGGAAAGAAGAAAAAAAGAAAAGAAAAGATAGATAGGGGAAGAGGGGAAGGGAGAGATTGGAAGAAGGAAGGGAGAAAGGATTGATAGGAGGGAGCGAGAGAGGAAAGAAGGGAGGGAAAGGGAGGGAGAGAGAGAGAAAAAAAATAAGGGAGGGAGGGAGGGAAAAAAGGGTTAAAAAGTGAGGTAAAGAGATATGGAGGTAGTTTAAGGGAGGAGAAAAATGATGGGAGAAGAAAATGGAAAATGAGGAAGAGAGGAAGAAAACGTTGAGAAGAAGAGAGAGGGAGGAAAAGAGTGAAATAAGAGAGGAAGGAAGGAAGAAGAGAAGACTGAGAAGAAAAGAGGAAAAGAGAAAGAGATAACCGAGAGAAAGGGAGATAAAAGAAAAGGAATAGAAAGAAGAAAGGAAGATAATTGTGGAAAGAGAAGGAAAAGGGGAAAGAGAATGAGAGAAAATAGAAAAAGGGAAGAGAAAAAGGAAGGAAAGGAGGAAGGAAGAAAGGAAGGAAAGAAGAAAGAAAGAGGAGGAGAGAGGAAGAGGAGGAGGAGGAGGTGGATTTGCCCTTTCCACAACTTTGATATTTCGAGAGAGAGAGAGAGAGAGAGAGAGAGAGAGAGAGAGAGAGAGAGAGAGAGAGAGAGAGAGAGAGATTAATAATTATACTTCATTGATTACTTTGAAGCCGAACAAAACAACATTAAGGAGGAGGAGGAGGAGGAGGAGGAGGAGGAAGAATAAGAGGAGGAAGAGGAGGAAGAAGAAGACCCGTGAATCTGTTGATGAAAGTTTAAAGAATTCGTGTTTTTTTTATATTATTCTTTTATTTACTTTTTTTATTCTGTCTCTCTCTCTCTCAACAGATGGTGTCCTCAGGTGGTGACTTCGTGGAGGGGAGGAGGAGGAGGAGGAAGAGGAGGAGGAGGAAGAGGGGGAGGAGGAGGAGGGGGGGGGGGTCGCGGCGGCGGCAGGAACACACAGATGCAAGTCCAAACATGTATCTTCTTCTTCCTCTTCCTCCTCTTCCTTTTCCTCTTCCTCTTCCTCCTCTTCCTTTTCCTCTTGCTCGTCTTCCATTTTCTCGTTTTCATCTTCCTTCTCCTTGCTATTTTTTTTCCTTTTCTTCTTCCAAATCTTCCTCCTCTTCCTCTTCTTCTTCCTCTTCCTCCTCTTCCTCTTCTTCTTCCTCTTCCTCCTCTTCCTTTTCCTCTTCCTCCTGCTCGTCTTCCATTTTCTCGTTTTCATCTTCCTTCTCCTTCTTGCTATTTTTTTTTCCTTTTCTTCTTCCTAATCTTCCTCCTCTTCCTCTTCTTCTTCCTCTTCCTCCTCTTACTTTTCTTCTTCCTCTTGCTCTTCTTCCTTTTTCTCGTTTTCATCTTTCTTCTCCTTCTTTGCTATTTTTTTCCTTTTTCTTTCTTTTCCTCTTCCTAATCTTCCTCCTCTTCCTCTTCTTCTTCCTCTTCCTCCTCTTCCTTTTCCTCTTCCTCTTGCTCATCTTCCATTTTCTCGTTTTCATCTTCCTTCTCCTTCCTGCTATTTTTTTTCCTTTTTCTTTCTTTTCCTCTTCCTAGTCTTCCTCCTCTTCCTCTTTTTCCTCTTCCTCTTCTTCCTCTCCCTCTTTCTCCCTTCGCTTCCTCTCCCTTTTTCTTCCTCTCCTATCTCCTTTTTCATCTTCCCTATTTCCTTTTCTTCCTCCTCCTCCTCTTCCTCCTAATCCTCCACCTTCTCATACTACTACTACTACTACTTCTACTACTATTATTACTACAAATACTACTACTAGTGTTTCCCTTTCTCCTCCTCCTCATTCTCCTCCTCCTCCTCCTCCTCCTCCTCCTCCTCCTCCTCCTCTGTTTCTATTATAACTCGCGTCTATATGTAAATTCCTCCACTCCCTCCCTCCCTCCTTCTCTCCCCTTTCTCTTCTTCCCTCCATCTCTCCCCTGACGTTCCTCCTCCTCTCTCCCTCCCGCTGCGTCAGGTAATGCGTCTCGTCTGGCGTACGGGTCATTAATTTCTTATTTAGCGGCGTTATGGACGGCGGAGAGGACCTGGGAATGATCTGTCTTGTTTAGGAATGTGGGAATTGGGGGGGGGGGGGGGACGTAGGGGTGGTTTGTTTGATTTGGTCTGGGTAGGAGGTTGGGAATGGAGGGGTTGTGTGGGGGGAAGGGGAATGGAGAGGTTGTGTGGTGGGAAGGGGAATGGAGGGGTTGTGTTTGTGGAGGTTGTGTTTGTGGAGGTTGTGTTTGTGTAGGGGGTTTGTTT
>NW_026112265.1:147500-172500 GCF_024679095.1 Eriocheir sinensis
GGGTCACTAGTAAACAGACAAACTTTGCAGACCAATTAGAAGGGAGTTAATTGGGAGACTGAAGGGCGGGCGAGCGGTCAGGGCAAACACGCGCGTAAAGAAAACGGGGGATGGTCTCAAACGCGGGCGATCATAAAGAACGGGGAGTGATTTTTTCTCTATATTTTAAGGGGAGACTAATAAGAGATGTAAATAGGGGGGACTTAATGAAATGTTGACAGGGTATTGAGGGCGGACGTTACTTTTGTTAATTGAAAGAGAAATAGAGAGTAAAGTGGAATGAGAGAGAGAGAGAGAGAGAGAGAGAGAGAGAGAGAGAGAGAGAGAGAGAGAGAGAGAGAGAGAGAGAGAGAGAGAGAGAGAGAGAGAGAGAGAGAGAGAGAGAGAGAGAGAGAGACGAATATGCAAAATGACGCTGAAAAAGTGGACGTACAAACAAATTCCTGCGTTTTGGGCGTGTGATAAAATGGGTGGTGGGAGAGAGAGAGAGAGAGAGAGAGAGAGAGAGAGAGAGAGAGAGAGAGAGAGAGAGAGAGATTCATTTTCAGATCCAAGATTGAAAAACGAAAGAAAAGGAAAAAAAATAAAATGAAAATGAAAGAAGAGAAAAAAAAATGAAAACAAAAACAAAGAAAAAGGAAGCGAAGTAGGAGAAAGAGGGAGAAATGAGATGCAGAGAAAGAGAGAGAGAGAGAGAGAGAGAGAGAGAGAGAGAGAGAGAGAGAGAGAGAGAGAGAGAGAGAGGAGAGAGAGAGAGAGAGAGAGAGAGAGAGAGAGAGAGAGAGAGAGAGAGAGAGAGAGAGAGAGAGAGAGAGAGAGAGAGAGAGAGAGAGAGAGAGAGAGAGATTCATATTCAGATCCAAGATTGAAAAACGAAAGGAAACGAAAAAAATAACTCAAAGAAGAGAAAAGAAAGTGAAAGAAAAGAAAAAGGAAGGGAAGGAGGAGAAAGAGGAAGAAATGAGATGCAGAGAGAGAGAGAGAGAGAGAGAGAGAGAGAGAGAGAGAGAGAGAGAGAGAGAGAGAGAGTTGCAAATGGACTCACTCTCACCTTACGGACCTCAAGTCGCATTTTCCGGCCGAGGGACTTTAATGGGACCAGGTAGGCAGCTTTGATGGCCCCGGAGGCTGTGGACTGTGGACTGGCGGGGCTGACGGGGCTTCGGGATTGCCTGGATTGACGGGGATTTTGGACAGTGGGCGGACGGGGGCTGTGGGCTGACTGGCATTTTACTTTTGGACTGGTTGGTTGGTGGACTGTCTTAGGAGATTTTGGACCGGCTGACTGAAATTTTAAAGAGAGATTAGATTAGAAGGTTGACATAAGGGCTACTGGACTGGTGGACTGGTTTGTTAGTGGACTGTCTTGAGAGATTTTGGACCGGCTGACTGAAATTTTAAAGAGAGATTAAATTAAAAGGGTGACGTAAGAGCTGTTGGACTGGCTGGGCTTCTGGACTGACTGGCATTTCAGGGATAGACTGGTGGACTGGTTTGTTAGTGGACTGTTTTAGGAGATTGTGGACTGACTTAAACATTTTAGTGAGAGATTAAATTAGAAGGGTGACATAAGAGCTACTGGACTGGCGGGTAACTGGACTGACTGGCATTTTAGAGATAGACTAGACTGGTGGACTGGGGAGAGATTAAGATTATGAAAACTTTAAGATCTTTTGGACTGTCTGGTAAAGAGGGACATAACAGGTGGACTGAGAGGATGAAGATAAAAATTGAAGTAGCTGACGGGGGATTGGAAAGATGGACTAGTGTTGGGCTGAAGGGTTTTGGACTGGGAAGGCTGGTTGATTGTGTGATGGGAAATGGGTTAATTGTGTGATGGGAAATGGATTGATTGTGTGATGGGAAATGGGTTAATTGTGTGATGGGAAATGGGTTGATTGTGTGATGGGAAATGGGTTAATTGTGTGATGGGAAATGGATTGATTGTGTGATGGGAAATGGGTTGATTGTGTGATGGGAAATGGGTTAATTGTGTGATGGGAAATGGATTGATTGTGTGATGGGAAATATGGAAATGGATTGATTGTGTGATGGGAAATGGGTTAATTGTGTGATGGAAATGGGTTAATTGTGTGATGGGAAATGAGCTGATTGTGTGATGGGAAATGGGTTGATTGTGTGATGAAATGGATTGATTGTGTGATGGGAAATGGGTTAATTGTGTGATGTGAAATGGATTGATTGTGTGATGGGAAATGGCTTGATTGTGTGATGGGAAATGGTTTTATTGTGTGATGGGAAATGGGTTAATTGTGTGATGGGAAATGGGTTGATTGTGTGATGGGAAATGGATTGATTGTGTGATGGGAAATGGGTTGATTGTGTGATGGGAAATGGGTTCATTGTGTGATGGGAAATGGTTTGATTGTGTGATGGGAAATGGGTTGATTGTGTGATGGGAAATGGGTTAATTGTGTGATGGGAAATGGGTTGATTGTGTGATGGGAAATGGGTTGGTGTGTGATGGGAAATGGTTGATTGTGTGATGGGAAATGGGTTCATGGTGTGATGGGAAATGGGTTGATTGTGTTATGGGAAATGTGTTAATTGTGTGATGGGAAATGGGTTTATTGTGTGATGGGAAATGGTTTGATTGTGTGATGGGAAATGGGTTGATTGTGTGATGGGAAATGGGTTAATTGTGTGATGGGAAATGGTTTGATTGTGTGATGGGAAATGGGTTGATTGTGTGATTGGAAATGGTTGATTGTCTGATGGGAAATGGGTTGATTGTGTGATGGGAAATGGATTGATTGTGATGGGAAATGGGTTGATTGTGTGATGGGAAATGGATTGATTGTGTGATGGAAATGGATTGATTGTGTGATGGGAAATGGATTGATTGTGTGATGATGGGAAATGGGTTGATTGTGTGATGGAAATGGATTGATTGTGTGATGGGAAATGGGTTGATTGTGTGGATGGGAAATGGGTTGATTGTGTGATGGGAAATGGGTTGATTGTGTGATGGGAAATGGTTGATTGTGATGGAAATGTTGATTGTGTGATGGAAATGGGTTGATTGTGTGATGGGAAATGGGTTGATTGTGTGATGGGAAATTAGTTGATTGTGTGATGGGAAATGGATTGATTGTGTGATGGGAAATGGGTTGATTGTGTGATGGGAAATGGATTGATTGTGTGATGGGAAATGGTTTGATTGTGTGATGGGAAATTAGGGAAATGAGTTGATTGTGTGATGGAAATGGGTTGATTGTGTGATGGGAAATGGGTTGATTGTGTGATGGGAAATGGGTTGATTGTGTGATGGAAATTAGTTGATTGTGTGATGAAATGGATTGATGGAAATGGATTGATTGTGTGATGGAAATGGGTTGATTGTGTGATGGGAAATTAGTTGATTGTGATGGGAAATGGGTTGATTGTGTGATGGGAAATGGAATGGGAAATTGATTGTGTGATGGGAAATGGGTTGATTGTGTGATGGGAAATGGATTGATTGTGTGATGGGAAATGGGTTGATTGTGTGATGGGAAATGGATTGATTGTGTGATTGGAAATGGGTTGATTGTGTGATGGGAAATGGGTTAATTGTGTGATGGGAAATGGGTTGATTGTGTGATGGGAAATGGATTGATTGTGTGATGGGAAATGGGTTGATTGTGTGATGGGAAATGGATTGATTGTGTGATGGGAAATGGGTTGATTGTGTGATGGGAAATTTGTTGATTGTGTGATGGGAAATGGGTTAATTGTGTGATGGGAAATGGGTTGATTGTGTGATGGGAAATGGATTGATTGTGTGATGGGAAATTAGTTGATTGTGTGATGGGAAATGGGTTGATTGTGTGATGGGAAATGGGTAGATTGTGTGATGGGAAATTAGTTGATTGTGTGATGGGAAATGGGTTAATTGTGTGATGGGAAATGGGTTGATTGTGTGATGGGAAATGGGTTAATTGTGTGATGGGAAATAGGTTAATTGTGTGATGGGAAATGGGTTAATTGTGTGATGGGAAATGGGTTGATTGTGTGATGGTTGGTCCGGACTGAATGGAGGGGTGATGGGAAGAACGATGGGCTGGGAAAGGGAAGGGGATGGACTGGTTAGGTGATTTGGGGACTAATGGGCTTCGTTACCTCTTTTCCCTTCATTTCCCCTTCCTTCCCTCGATCCACTCTTCCACCACAATTTCATTTTTCATTTCATTGTTATTCTTTCCCTCCCTTTCTCTCCCTTTCTCTCCCTTCCCTTCCTTTCCCTTCCATTCGTGTCTCTTCCCTTCCCTTCCCTCTCCTTCCTTTCTGCTCCCTTCCCTCCCCTCCTCCTCTTCCCTTCCCCTTTCCTTCCCTTCCCTTCCCACCCTCTCCTCCCCCTCCCTTACCTTCCTCTATCTTTCCTTCCATTCCCTTCCCTTCCCTTCCCTTCCCTTTCCTTTCCTTTCCTTTCCTCTCCTTTCCTTTCCTTTACATCCTTTATCATCCCTTCCCTTCCCTTCCCTTCCCTTCCCTTCCGTTCCCTTCCCTTCCCTTCTCTCCCCTTCTCTCCCCTTCCCTTTCCTTCTCTTTCCTTCCCTTCCCTTCTCTCCCCTTCCTTCCCGTCCCTTCCCTTCCCTTCCCTTCCCTTCCCTCCCCTTCTCTTCCCTCCTCTCCCCTTCCCTCTCTTCCCCTTCCTTTCCTTCCCTTCCCTTCCCTTCCCTTCCCAGCATGCGGCCACGACTATTGTCACGCTAAATAAAAAATAATGAAAAAAATCTCGCAGGAATTAAAAAAACACGTTAATACCAGGGACAATTTTCATAACAGGCTCCATTTTGCAATACTTTATCAAATTAATTTCCGTCCCTCTATGCGGCTGCGACTTTTTTCTCGCAGTTACTTAAAAATCCCGCGGCAGAAAAAAAAGTCCCACCTCTGCTACTTAGTTCCGCAAAGTTTCGATAAGAAGAGGTTAAGTTTCTCGCTTTTTTCTTTCTTTTCTTTTTTTTTCTTTTTCGATCAGATTCTTGGACTAACTTACCTTTTTTTTGTATTGTTGTGGAAATCTTTGTGTGTTTGGAGAGAAGAAGGGAAGGAGAAAGGGAGAGAATGGAGAGGGAAGGAAGGGAAGGGAAGGGAAAGGGTTAGAAAAGGAAGAGAAGGGAAGGGAAGAGAAGGGAAGGGAAGGGAAGGAAGGGAAATGAAGAGAATAGAAGGGAAGGGAGGCAACAGGAAAGGAAGCGGAAGGAAAGGGATAGGAAAGGAAGGGAAGGTAAAGGAAAGGAAAATTTTTAGAAAAGGAAGGAAAGAAAAAAGGGAAGGAAGGGAGAGAAAGGGAAAGAAAAGGAAGGGTTAGTGAAGGTTCGAAGAGGGAAAGGGAAGCGAAAGAAAGGAAAACAAAGGAAAAGTAAAGGAGAGAAAAGGAAAGAGGAAAGAAAGATAAGAAAAGAAAAGGAAAGTAACGGAACCGAGGAAAAGAAAGAAAAGAAAGGAAAAGAAATATGGAAAAGAATGGAAAAGTGAAGTGAGAAAGGAGAGAAGGAGAGAAAGAGAGACGAAAAAGAGAGAAAGAAAAGTGCTAAACAAAATTAGAGAAAAAAAATTGAAAAGTGGAGAAAAGAATATTAATGAAGGTGGAAAGAAAGAGAGCAAAGTGGAGAGATTAGGGAAAGGATAGGTGGAAAAAAGTGGAAGAAAATTAATATGGAAGAGAGAGAGAGAGAGAGAGAGAGAGAGAGAGAGAGAGAGAGAGAGAGAGAGAGAGAGAGAGAGAGAGAGAGAGAGAGAGAGAGAGAGAGAGAGAGAGAGAGAGAGAGAGAGAGAGAGAGAGAGATGGAGGAAGGAATGTGGAGGAAAGGGAAGTGGAGGATGAAAGGAGTGGAGGCGAAGTGGAACCAAAGTTAATTAATGTGGAAATTGACCCCAAAAGAGAGAGAGAGAGAGAGAGAGAGAGAGAGAGAGAGAGAGAGAGAGAGAGAGAGAGAGAGAGAGAGAGAGAGAGAGAGAGAGAGAGAGAGAGAGAGAGAGAGAATAATTTAAACTTAACTTCCATTCCCACAGACTTCAATCGCTCTCTCCTTCCCTTCCCTTCCCTTCCCTTCCCTTCCCTTCCCTTCCCTTCCCTTGCCTTCCCTTCCCTTCCCTCCCCTCCCCTCCCCTGCCCTCCCCTCCCCTCCCCTTCCCTTTCCTTCCGTTCCCTTCCCTTACCCTCCTTTCCCTTCCCTTCCCTTCCCTTCCCTTCCCTTCCTTTACCCTCCCTTCCCTTCCCTTCCCTTCTCCCTTATTCTCTCCCCTAAAAATTCTCCCGTATTTAATCTCTCATCCCTTATCTCCTTCCTCCAGAGAGAGAGAGAGAGGGAGAGAGAGAGAGAGAGAGAGAGAGAGAGAGAGAGAGAGAGAGAGAGAGAGAGAGAGAGAGAGAGAGAGAGAGAGAGAGATATATATAGTAAGACGAGGACGTTATCATTTCCCATAGGTCTTCCCTCTTCTTCCTCTTCCTCCTCCCCCTCCTCCTCCTCCTCCTCCTCCTCCTCTTCCTCCGCCTACTACTGTTCCTACTACTATTACTTTTTTTTTCTCCTGCCTTTCCTCTTCCTCCTCCTCCTCCTCCTCATCTATATGTCTTCCCATCCTTCCTTCTTCCTCCTTCCTCTTCCTCTTCCTCCTTGTTATCTCCCTTCTCTCTTCTTCCTTTAAAATTGGTATTCCTAATTTCTCTCTCTCTCTCTCTCTCTCTCTCTCTCTCTCTCTCTCTCTCTCTCTCTCTCTCTCTCTCTCTCTGGCGACAATTCCATCTAACGACCTTGTACTCTAATTACCTCGCCCTCAGAGTCGTTAGTGGACTTGGTAATAGTTATGGGTTGCCGGGATTCGAACTCAACCGAACGTATCCGAACTGAGCTGAACCGAACCCAAGTGAACTGAACTAAACAACCCCGACTCCCTCTTTCTCAACCGAACACAACCGAACGTATCCGAACTTATCCGAACTCAGCCGAACTCATCCGAACGTATCCGAACCTAACCGATCTCAACCGAACTCAACCGAAGTTAACCGGACTCAGCCGAACTCAACCGATCTTTACCTAACTCAACCGAACAACTCTGATTCCCTCTCTCCTCAACCAGTCACAACGGACCTAATTCGACTGTTTTTATTTAACTGGATAATCGTATATTGTATTTTTTTTTTCTTTTTCTCCGTTTTCAACTTAAGAGATGTGTTTTTTTTCTCTTTTCTTTAATCTGAAATTCATAAATCAAGATGGCACCACTATAAACACTTGCCTGCGCCAAAACGGGCTGGGGGCGATCATCAGGCCCCACCAAGAAAGCCCACCGGTGCCATAGGCGGAACAAAAAGTAGTAAAATCAAATAAAATAAAATCCTTTCTAACCTTACTAATCCGATCCTCTTTCTGCTTTAACCTGAAATTCTGGTCGTGTTCATGGTCAGGTCAAGGTCATTATTAAGGGTCATTCATTAAAGCTGATTCATTACGGCTGACTAATTTAGGTTCAGAGAGAGAGAGAGAGAGAGAGAGAGAGAGAGAGAGAGAGAGAGAGAGAGAGAGAGAGAGAGAGAGAGAGAGAGAGAGAGAGAGAGAGAGAGAGAGAGAGAGAGAGAGAGAGAGAGAGAGAGAGAGAGAGAGAGAGAGAGAGAGAGAGAGAGATGTAATGAAGAATCCAAAGAAAAAAAATATCAGTGGTCATTGAAAGCTACTAAAATCTTCTGTCATTTTTTTTTAATTAATTCATTCAGTTTTCTCAATTCAAACATACTTTTTATCCTTTTAATACGTCTTTAGTTTATGTACTTGTGAAGTGTTTATCTTGGTATTTCTTTTTGTTATTGTTTTTTTATTAGAGATGTATTTTCCACTTTTATTTTTTCTCCTGTTTCTGTTATGCTTTTTTTATTATTTTTTTGCAGATTTATTTATTTTCTCTTAAAGATGTATTTATCCATTTCTTTTTTTCCTATTTTTATTATTTTTTGGTGTTACAGATTAATTTTTTTATATTGAAGATGTATTTTACTACTTAAGATGTATTTTTCCATTTGTTTTTTTTTTACTGTTTTTATCATTTTTTTGTGTTACAGATTTATTTTTTTATATTGAAGATGTATTTTACTACTTAAGATGTATTTCTCCATTTCTATTTTTTTTACTGTTTCTATTATTTTTATGTATTACAGATTTTTTTATTTTTATATTGAAGATGTATTTTACTACTTAAGATGTATTTTACTACTTGAGATGTATTTTTCCATTTCTGTTTTTTATTTACTGTTTCTATTATTTTTATGTATTACAGATTTTTGTTTTTTTATTGAAGATGTATTTTACTACTTAAGGTGTATTTTACTACTTAAGATGTATTTTACTACTTAAGATGTATTTTTCCATTTCTATTTTTTTTTTTTTACTGTTTCTATTATTTTTATGTATTTCAGATTTTTTTTTTTTTATATTGAAGATGTATTTTACTACTTGAGATGTATTTTTCCATTTCTATTTTTTTTCTTTCTATTTTTTTTCTATTGCAGATCTACTTTTTTTCTATTAAAGATGTATTTTTCCATTTCTATTTTTTCCTATTTTTATTATTTTTTTGTGTTACAGATTTATTTTTTATATTCAAGGTGTATTTTTTCATTTTTATTTTTTTCTCTATATTGTTTTTTTTCTATTATAATTTTTTTTTTATTAAAGATGTATTTTTCCATTTTTTTTCTACTGTTTTTTTTCTGTTAGATTTATTTTTTCTCAAAGGAGTATTTTTTCATTTTTATTTTTCTCTCTATATTGTTTTTTTCATTACAGATTTTTTTTTATTAAAGATGTATTTTTCCATTTCTATTTTTTCTATTTATTCTTTTTTATTAGATTTTTTTTCTGTTCAAGATGTAGATTTCCATTTATATTTTACTATTTCTCTTCTGTTCTTTTATATTAGATTTTTTTTCTATTACGGATGTATCGAAATTGTAGTTTATTTTTTTATCAAAGATGTATTTCCTTTTGAAGATAATTTATTTTGGTGTGATATTTCGTTTTTTCTTGATAGTTCCTTTTTTTTCCAAAGGTCTTAATAAAGATCATGTATTTGGCTTGGTGCTGCATTTTGGGGGCGGGGCGGGGCGGGGCGGGGCGGGGGCGAGAACGACTTGAAAAAACATAAAATACCCAATAAAAGTCCTTCCGCCGCGTCCTGCTTAGCATATTCGATCCCACATACAAACGAGATTTCAACCTTTTTTTTAGAGAGAATTTATTGGTCTGGAAATAGCATCAGAAACCTTACACGACTCTTCCTGCCGGTCTCTGTTTAGCGTTCTCGATACCACACGCGACAGAATAACAGGTTTTGAGAATATTATGTTTTCGAATAGATTTAGGATAATATTACAAGACTCTTTGCCATATCACATCAGCTATTTCTAAAGGTCAAAGAGGGGATCAATCGGGTTCTAATGAGTGTTTCTTTAGGTTCATGGTACAGAAGAAGGGTCAGACTACCACCAGGATCATAAAACTACCCCTGGATATGCCCACAACTCCTACGAAAGCCTTGTCAAATATGTGTTTCTTAAGTTCATGGTACAGAAGAAGGCTCAGACTACCACCAGGATCATAAAACTACCCCTGGAAATGCCCACAGCTCCTACGAAAGCCTTGTCAAATATGTGTTTCTTAAGTTCATGGTACAGAAGAAGGCTCAGACTACCACCAGGATCATAAAACTACCCCTGGAAATGCCCACAGCTCCTACGAAAGCCTTGTCAAATATGTGTTTCTTAAGTTCATGGTACAGAAGAAGGGTCAGACTACCACCAGGATCATAAAACTACCCCTGGATATGCCCACAACTCCTACGAAAGCCTTGTCAAATATGTGTTCTTGGGCGGCGAAATGTCTCATAATGCGACCCTTGGATTCCCTTATAACTAATGATGCTGGTTTAGTGGGATCGATTTTACACGTTATAGAGAATGCTGTTTTTAGAATAGATTTAGATCCTCCTTAAAACTAATCCTCCTCTGTATTTGGGGCATTCGATATTGCATTTTTGGGGGGACTATAAAGGTTTGGAAAAGGAATCAGACACCCTATAAATCTAATACCAGTGGATCCTCTTTAGCATATTCGATCTTACAAACGGTATTTATTTTGCCTATAACTCTTGGATCCTCTTTAAAGTTCTCGATCTGACATGAGAGCTTCTGTTTTTAGAATTTAGCGGTATGGGATAGGATCAGACACCCTATAGAGGTAATCCCCATGGCTCTTGTTCGGCATATTCAATCCAACAAACAGTATTACATTTATCATTCATGTTGTCTATAGTTTCTAGTTCCCGGTTTAAAGTATTCAATCTTTTATTTTTAGCATTCGGGGTTCTGAAGAGGAGTCAAACACCCTATAAATATTTCAGTGGTTTCTGTTTAGCAAAATCGATCCTACGCACAGTATCAGATTCTTTTATAATTCTTGGTTCCTCTTTAACGTATATTACATGAGAACACATTTTTATATTTTTGGAGAATTTATTGTTTTGGAATAGGATCAAACACCATATTAAAGTAATCCCGGTGGTTCATGTTAAGCATATTCGATCCTACAAACAATACACTTTGTCTGTAATTCTTGGCTACTCTTAAACGTGGGAGTAAGAATCATAGACGAATTGTATGTGTTTATAAGATCGAATATGCTGAACACAACCATTGGAATTACTTTTATATGGTGTCTGATCTATTCTAAAATCAAATTCTCCCACAAAATACATGTTCCGTGTTATATCGAAATTTTTGAACGTGGGAGTAAGAATCATAGACGAATTGTATGTGTTTATAGGATTGAATATGCTGAACACGACCACTGGAATTACTTTTATATGGTGTCTGATCCTATTCTAAAACACCAAATTCTTCCCTAAAATACATGTTCTGTGTTATATTGAAAATTTTAAACGTGGAACTTAGAATCATAGACGAATTGTATGTGTTTTTAGGATCGAAAATGCTGAACACGACCACTGGAAATAGTTTTAAAGGGTGTGTGATCTTATTCTAAAACACCAAATTCTCCTCCAAAATACATATTCCGTATTATATCGAAAATTTTAAACGTGGAACTTAGAATCATAGACGAATTGTATGTGTTTATAGGATCGAATATGCTGAACACGACCATTGGAATTACTTTTATATGGTGTCTGATCCTCTCCTAAAACACCAAATTCTCCCACAAAATACATGCTCCGTGTTATATCGAGAATGTTAAACGTGGGAGTAAGAATCATAGACGAATTGTATGTATTTATAAGATCAAATACGCTGAACACGACCACTGGAAATACTTTTATAAGGTGTCTGATCCTCTTTCAGAACACCAAATCCTAAAAATTGCAGTCATGTACGATCCAATGCTTTGAAATATTCGATATAACACGGAACATGTATTTTGTGGGAGAATCTGGTGTTTTAGAATAGGATCAGACACCCCATAAAAGTATTTCCAGTGGTCCTGTTCAGCATACTCGATCCTATAAACACATACAATTCGTCTATGAGTCTTATTCCCACGTTTAAAATTTTCGATATAACACGGAACAACATGTACTTTGGAGGAGAATCTGGTGTTTTAGAAGAGGATCAGGCACCCCATAAAAGTATTTCCCGTGGTCCTGTTCAGCATACTCGATCCTATAAACACATACAATTCGTCTATGATTCTTACTCCCACGTTTAAAATATTCGATATAACACGGAACAACATGTATTTTGGAGGAGAATTTGGTGTTTTAGAATAGGATCAGACACCATATAAAAGTGATTCCAATGGTCGTGTTCAGCATATTCGATCCTAAAAACACATACAATTCGTCTATGATTCTTAGTCTACGTTTAAAACTTTCGATATAATACGGAACATGTATTTTGTGGGGGAATTTGGTGTTTTAGAAGAGGATCAGGCACCCCATAAAAGTATTTCCAGTGGTCCTGTTCAGCATACTCGATCCTCCACGGGTTCAAGGGAAGGAATCTGGCAGCGAGGGACGGGTCGTTGTCGCCATTAAAAAGGCAATTAACAGAATCTAATTGCCCGTCTAACTGCTAATGTTTTCCTACGCGTTTCCGAGTGAGTTGAGAAGCTTCCTCCGTCTCTTCCTCCTCCTCCTCCTCCTCCTCTTCTTCTTCCTCTTCCTCTTGCTTCTTTCCTCGTCCTCTTCCTCCTCTTTCGCCTTTTCCTGTGTTTTGATTTTTTTTTTCCCTTTTAATGTTTTTTTTTTGTTTTCTTTTCTTAATTTTACTTTTTTTTTCTTTTTGAGCTTGTTTTTCCTCGTGTTGTTGTTGTTGTTGTTGTTGTTGTTGTTGTTGTTGTTGTTGTTGTTGTTGTTGTTGTTGTTGTTGTTGTTGTTGTTGTTGTTGTTGTTGTTGTTGTTGTTGTTGTTGTTGTTGTTTTGTTGTTGTTGTTGTTGTTGTTGTTGTTCTTCTTCTTCTTCTTCTTCTTCTTCTTCTTCTTCTTCTTCTTCTTCTTCTTCTTCCGACTCCTCATTCCTCCTCGTTTTTCTTGCTTAGTTTTTTTTCTTTATTTCTTCATCTTTTTCACAATTGTTTCCTCCTCCTCCTCTATCTTCCTCCTCCTCCTCCTCCTCCTCCTCCTCCTCCCTCGAAATCAGAGTTAACGTCTTCCTTAATCCCTCTTTCCTCCCCCTTTTCCTCCCTCCTCCATTCTTCCATCTCAGTGCATATCTCTCTCTCTCTCTCTCTCTCTCTCTCTCTCTCTCTCTCTCTCTCTCTCTCTCTCTCTTCCATTATTTTCTATTATTTTCTTGTTTTTTACATTATTTTTATCGTATCTTTCTTTTCTTTTCCTTTTCCTTTCTTTTTTCTCTCCTTTCTCCCTGTTCTTCTTTTCCTTTTCTTTTCCTTTTCTCTCCTTTCTCCCTGTTCTTCTCTTCCTTTTCTTCCTCCATCCTTCCACACCCTCCCTCCTGTTATCTCCTCCTCCGCTAATCCCCTACATTAACCATTACCTCTCCTCCTCCTCCACCTCCTCCTCCTACCCCTCCACCACCTCCTCCTTTCTCCTCCTTCCTCCTTTACCTCCATATGTTGTTCCCTTCTCTCTCTCTCTCTCTCTCTCTCTCTCTCTCTCTCTCTCTCTCTCTCTCTCTCTCTCTCTCTCTCTCTCTCTCAAAGGGGGTGACTAAACCTTTGAACTCATCACGTCGACAGGAATGGGAATATGGAATAGGAATGGCGGCAGGATTAGGAATGGAAGAGATAGAGAAGCAGGAATAGGAGGGCCAACTGGACTAGGAATGGGACCAGGAATAGGAATCGGTAATCTTGGAGTACAGGATATTGTCAACTGTGAGGTGGCTATGGGCTGGGTAGGGGAGGGAAGGAAAGGGAAGGTAAGGGAAGGGAAGGAAAGGGATGAAAGAAAGGAAGAGGAAAGGAAAGGAAAGGAAAGGAAAGGAAAGGGAATGGAATTGAATGGAAGGGAAGGGAAGGGAAGGGAAGGGAGAGGAATGGAAAGGAAAGGAAAGGAAAGGAAGGGAAGGGAAGGGAATAGAAGGAAGGAAAAGAGACAAGGGTAGGGAAAGGAAAGGGAAGGGAAGGAAGGGGAAGGAAAGAAAAAGAATAAAAGGAAGGAAGGGTAGGGAAAGGAAGGGAAGGGAAGGGAAAGAAAGGAAAGGAATGGAAAGGAAAGGAATGGAAAGGGAAGGGAATGGAAGGGAAGGAAAGGGGAGGGAAGGGAGGGGAAGGGAAAGAAAGGGAAGGAAAGGAAAGGGAAGGAAAGGAAAGGGAAGGGAAGGGAAGGGAAGGAAAGGAAAGACAGGGAAGGGAAGGAAAGGGAAGGGAAAAGAAAAAGGAAAGGGAAAGGGAGGAGAAGGGGAGGGAAGGAATGGAAAGGAAAGGAATGGAAAAGGGAAGGAATGGAAGGGAAGGAGAAGGAGGGAAGGGAGGGGGAAGGGAAGAAAGGGAAGGAAAGGAAAGGAAGGAAAGGAAAGGAAGGAAGGAAGGGAGAAGGGGAAGGAAGAGGGAAGGAAAGGGAAGGAAAGGGAAGGAAGGAAAAGAAGGAAGGAAGAAGGAAAGGGGAAGGGAAGGGAAGGGAAGGGAAAGGAAAGGGAAGGGAAAGGATAGGAATGGAAGATAAGGAAGGGATGGGTGAGGGAAGGAAGGGAAGGGGAAGGGAGAGAAAGGAAGGGAAGGGAAAGAAAAAGGAAGAAAGGAAGGAAGGAAGGACAGGACAGGAAGGAAAGGGACTGAAAGGAAGGAAAGGAAAGAGAAAGGAAAAAGGAAGAAGGGAAAGGGAAGGAAAGGAAGGAAGGAAGGGAAGAAGGGAATGGAAGAGAGAGAGGACAGACGGAAAGGGAAAGGGGAGGAAGGGGAAGGAAGAAAGGAAGGAAGAGGAAGGAATAGAAATGAAAAAGGAAGTGAAAAGAAAATAAAAGAAGAAAGAAAATGAGAGAGGAAAAATAATTGGATGAAGCAAGGGAGGGGAATACGAGAAAAGAAAAGGAAAGAAGAAGAAAAAGCAATTGAAAAAGTGGAGACAGGGAGGGACGGCGGAAAGGAAGGAGAATGTGAATGGAAGGAAAATGAAGAAAATGAAAAGGAAAGAAAAGATAATAATGGAAAAAGGAGGGAGAAAAAAGAGCAAAAAGAACAAGAAAGAACCAATAAGAAGAAAGAACGAGAGACTGAACGAGCTAGAACACACACACACACACACACACACACACACACACACACACACAGTTCAGAGTGAAGCCAGTAAGCTCTAACTTGTCCACCTGATCTTTCCTTCATCCCTCTAGCATCTCCTCCTCCTCTCCTCCCTCTCCTCTCCCTCTCATTCCTTCTCCTCCTCATGTCTCTCCTCCCGCTGTCTCTCAGCCTTCATTCCTTCCCTCCACTCCCTGGTTCCCTTTCTCGTCACTCCTGTGTTATGTTCTGCTGTGCTACGTTAAGGAACACTCAGTATCGTCCACGGAGTTTATGTCACGTGCAAGGCAGGAAGTGTGTCAAAGGTGTGATGTCCTGCAATACCACTGCAACGCCAAAGGGGCTAAGCACAAATCCCTGATCAGAATGACTTGGATTATGGAAAGCGAGAGAGGGTCAATTGGATGATAGAATCTTGTAATGCTACTTGAAGGAACCAAATATCTTATAAATAGGAAGACGGTGGCTGAGTGGTTAGCGTGCTGGCGCCACGTCCCAGAGAGACGCAGGTTCACGTCCCAAAGCACACAAGCCTGGGATTTTTCCATCTAAAAAACTACCCACATGCTATCACCAGACCACCTAGCAACGTACTCATACTCTCTATACAGAGGATCACATGAGCATGAACAAAGAGCATGGGGCAGCACTTAGGCTGAAGCAAGACGGCGCCACTACTAAACATGCCTCCCGCCACAACAGGAACTGCAAGGCCGTATACTGCGACCTGTTACAGTAAAGCCTACCAACGCCATATGCCAAAAACGTAAAAAAAAAAAAGAAGTAAGAAAAGAAAATAGAAAATGAAAGGAAGGAAGAAGGAATGGAATAAAGGAAGTGGATTGTGTTATGGGTGAAAAATGAGATTAAGAGAGAAATGTCAGATAAAAAAAGAAGAAAGCAAGCACAAGAAAGAAAGTTGTTGAAGGAAATGAAAAAAAAAGAGTGAAGGAAGATATAATAGGTAGATAAGAAAGAAAAGAGGGAGGAGGAGGAGGAAGGGAGGAGGAGGCGGAGGAGGAGGAGGAGGAGGAGGAGGAGGAGGAGGAGGAGGAGGAAGAAGAGAGGAGAACGAAAATATGTGCTACGAGGTGTATGTCTGTGTGTGTGTGTGTGTTCGTTCGTTCGTTTTTCCACTTATCTGGGTATATGATATGACGTAAATTCCTACTCTCGCTCTCTCTCACTCTCTCTCTCTCTCTCTCTCTCTCTCTCTCTCTCTCTCTCTCTCTCTCTCTCTCTCTCTCTCTCTCTCTCTCTCTCTCTCTCTACTCTCTCTCTCTCTCTACCCCCCGTATATATGCATGTAGAATTTTCCGTCTAGAGGGGCAAAAGGTCACTAATCCACCCATCCCCCGGTAACTTGACGCACATGGGTCAGAAAATCCCACAGAAGGTTCATATGACTTTGACCCTTATGAGCATTGTATGAGGGACCCTGAATTGTATGAAAATGCTATCCCCGGACGTGACTGCCAGGCCCAATGAATGAATGTAATTATAGATTGTGATTGTTGAGGAAAAAGAAAAGAAAAACATTATAGAGGTCGATGGGAGAGAGAAGAGAGAGAGGATGAAATAAGAAAGAAAATAGTAAATGAAAAAGAAGAAGAAAGAAAAGAAAGGAAGAAATGGGGTGCAGAGATGTGGAAATAAGGAAAGCGAAAAAAGTAAATGAAGAAAGGAAAATGGGGTGCAGAGAGGAGAGAAAAAGAGAATGTGGAAAGGAAAAAGAGAAAGAAATATTTGTTACTTTTTTCTCATAAAATTCCGAAATTGAGTTTTTAACAGACTCGAGATTGTGGTAAAAGTTGTTGTTGTTGTTGTTGTTGTTGTTGTTGTTGTTGTTGTTGTTGTTGTTGTTGTTTTCTTTTCCTTGATCCTCCTCCTCCTTTTCTTCCTCTTCGTCTTCTTCTTTTTCATTATTTTTCTTCTTTTACTTCTTTTTTCTTATTGTTGTTGTTGTTTTGTTCTTCTTCTTCTTATTCTTCTTCTTTTCCTCTTCTTCTTCTTCTTCTTCTTCTTCTTCTTCTTCTTCTTCTTTTCCTTTTCTTCTTCTTCTTGATCTTCTTCTTCCATAGTTTTTGTTCAATATTTTTTTTTCTTTGTTCTTATCATTAATTCCTTTCACTCTCTCCTCTTCCTCCTCCTCCTCCTCCTCTTCCTCCTCCTCCTCCTCCTCCTCCTCTCTTTGTTCCAGTCCTTGCAACATGAGCCAATATTTTTTCTCCTATCTCTTTTTCTATCTTTTTCCTTTCTTTTTTTTCTTTTTTCATTGGTCTCGTGGTTTCAGTTTCCTCGTCTTGTTAGTTTTTTTTTATTGTTTTTTATACTTTTTTTTATGATCAATGTTAATATTCTATTTTTGTTTCTTTCAATCTCTCTTTTATTTTTCTTTGTTGCGTTAAATCATCATCAACAACAACAACAACAATGAATTACACACCACACACACACACACATATATATTCTTACACACACACACACACACACACACACACACACACACACACACACACACACACACACACACACACACACACACACACTTAATAAACGTTCCTGGCCAAGACGTTTGCATTGGAACGTTCAAAGAGAGAAAAAATAGATCAGCTTTAATCTTTGTTTCTTTCTCTCTCTCTCTCTCTCCTCTCTCTCTCTCTCTCTCTCTCTCTCTCTCTCTCTCTCTCTCTCTCTCTCTCTCTCTCTCTCCTCTCTCTCTCTCTCTCTCTCTCTCTCTCTCTCTCTTTTCCCAATCTAGCAGCCTGAAAAAAAAGTGATAGGCATTTGTTGTTTTCTGTTACTGTTTCAAGAGAGAAGCGTATCCAATCAAACTTATATAATTTTAGTCTTTAAGTAACTCCATATCTCCCTTCTTATCTTCCTTCTCTTTTCTTCCTTAATAAGTAGTAAAATAACACGTCAGAACATGTTTAACAATAAGTACAGTGTTAGATTCAGATACGAAACGATAGGCAAAAAGGGTTGGTTTATCTATCTATTTATCTATCTGTTTATCTATCTATCTATTGCCTTATCTAGTCTTTTCTCTCAATGTTTTTTGTTCTCATTCTCTCCCGACTTTTAATATCTTTTATAATGTTTTCTCTTCATTTGTCATTATTTCCTCCTTTTCTCTTCTTTTATCTTATCCTCTTCCAATTCTTCCTTTTTTTTATATACTTTCAACATTTTTTTTCATATTCTCTCCCTACTTTTAACTTTTTTTTATAGTGTTTTCTCTTTATTTCTCGTGGCTATTTTCCTCCTTTTCCTTTTTCTCATCCTCTTCTTCAGTTTCCTTTTTCGATATACTTTCAACATTTTTTTCATACTCTTTCCCAACTTTTGACTTTTTTATAATGTTTTCTCTTTATTTTTCATTATTTCCTCCTTTTTTCTTTTTTTCTCATCCTCTTCCAATTCTTCCTTTTTTTCGATATACTTTCAACATTTTTTTCATACTCTTTCCCAACTTTTGACTTTTTTATAGTGTTTTCTCTTTATTTGTCATTATTTCCTCCTTTTCTCTTTTTTTATCTTATCCTCTTCCAATTTTTTTCTTTTTTTCGATATACTTTCAACATTTTTTTTCATACTCTCTCCCTACTTTTAATATCTTTTATAATGTTTTCTCTTCATTTTTCATTATTTCCTCCTTTTCTCTTTTTTTATCTTATCCTCTTCCAATTTTTTTCTTTTTTTCGATTCACTTTCAACATTTTTTTCATACTCTCTCCCTACTTTTAATATCTTTTATAATGTTTTCTCTTCATTTTTCATTATTTCCTCCTTTTCTCTTCTTTTATCTTATCCTCTTCCAATTCTTCCTTTTTTTCGATATACTTTCAGCATTTTTTTCATGCTCTTTCCCAACTTTTAATATCTTTTATAATGTTTTCTCTTTATTTTTCATTATTTTCTCCTTTTTTCTTTTTTTCTCTTATCCTCTTTCAATTCTTTTTTTTTTCGATTCACTTTCAACATCTTTTTTCTTGCTATCTCTTTGCTTTATTCGGTTTTCCTTCGTCTATCATTATTTTTTTCTTCATCTTCTCTTCTTCCCTCTCCTTCTATTCCTCCGATATGTCTCCCTCTCTACTTCAGTCTTCATTATCTTCTAAAAACAAAATCTTCCTCTTTTCTTTTCCTCTTCCTCCTCTTCTTCCTCTCCTCTCTTTTTTTTCCCTCCTGTTTCTCCTTCTTCTATTCCATATACCTTTTATTTTTCGTTTTCATATATTTTTCTATCCGCATTCTCATATCAATGTCTTCCTCCTCCTCCGAGTAGACTTTTCAAAGGGACGGCATACACCTGTCCCCCATCAGGAGCAACCAGATTTGGAAGGCTCCCAACAACGCGCTGCACGTAACGCCGGAACAACAAAAACGACTCCAGTCAATACGTCCTTCCATCCCGCCGTGTAAATAGACTTCCACATACACCGCAACAGACTCGTAACATTGAACCCTCCAGTACCTCTATTACCAAGCTTCAAGATAACCTAAGAGTCCTTAGTTTCAATGCACGCGTAGCCTAAGAACAAATTTGATGAACTGCGATGTCTTGCTCTGACAGAAAACTTTGACGTAATTTATATAACAGAAACATTTATCGACACCACTAATATTGATTTTAAGTTCCGAATACAACATAGATGGCTACAGATTCTTCAACAATGATCGTGTAAACCGTAGAGGGGTGGTGTATGCCCTTTTTGTCAAAAAGCTACTTGCAACTCACTGACAAAACACTGCAAGAAACAGTAACGTTAAGAACATTTAGTGCGTGCGAGTAAAACGTGCAAAAGTCAATTTAAATATATCTGTCACTTACAGGCCTCCAGGGCAATCACTTGATGGCGATCTTGAAATGTACAGCATGCTTAAGAGCAGTCACTTAACAGCGACTCACTGATACTAGGAGACTTTAACCTCCCCTATATCGACTGGGCGACACTGTTTTGGTGGCTACAGAAAGGTGAGTCCCATAGAATGATCGAATTTCTAGAAGGAAAATTATCTAAGCCAAATGGTTTCTGAACCAACTCGACAAAATAACATACTTGACCTTATATGGCAATGACCCAAAATAACCTAGTCAGTAATGTCACGGTAGGAGAACACCTCGGTTCCTGCGATCATAAACTAATAAAGTATGCCCAATTTCAAAAGAGAGCCAACTTCGTAGAAATTGGACGAAAACTAATAGATATGCAACTATCAGATGGCAACGCAATGCAGAGGACGCCTGGCTAAACTTTAAAATCACTTACTCACTCAGCAGGACATGTTTTGTTCTCCTTGTGCGAGAAGTGAATTAACACTAATAAAGTCCACCTTGGTTTAATAGCGAAATTAAACACTCAGTCAAAGGAGAGAAAATTGTCTTACAGGTGTTGAAGAAAGACCAAAGCACGCCCGAAAAAACATTAGACTTTACAATGATGCAAGGCGACGAGTAAAAAGATTAATTGCATCAGGCAAAGCTAATAGATATGAAGAAAATATTGCAGCCAACTGTAAAAAATAATCCGAAATCCTTCTTCAGTTACACCAAAACAACAGAAAGGCAGTCAGAAGTGGAATTGGACCTTTAACAAACAGCGACCGTGCACTAGTGACTGACAGCCAACACGTTGCAAACCTATTAAATAATTACTTTTCCTCGGTGATTTTAATAACAGTCCTCCCACCACCACCACCAACACCAGTACTAATGTAAATCCGAGCATGCATTATCTAACTTTGAAATAAAACCCGATGAAGTCCTTAAAGCCTCAAATCACTTGAAACAAATAAAAGTCCCTGGACTGATAAAGTAATATGTCAACTCTGCTGAAAGAAACAAAAAGAGCGAAATACTCTCACTCCTCACAACCGTATTCAATATGTCCTTGCGACAAGGCATTGTCCCTTCAGATTGGAAAAAGGCAACGTGACACCGATTTTTAAGAAAGGGCGAGACAAAAAAGTACCAGGTAATTACAGGCCTATTGAGTCTAACTTCGGTTGTAGGTAACCTGCTACATTTGAGGGCATAAATTAGAGACAAAATTGTGGAGTTACCTTGAAAGCCACTCATTAATTGGGGGACTCACAACAACATGGCTTACCGAAACAAAAAGATCCTGCCTATCGATCTATTAACCTTTATAACGACCTCTTCACTGTTTATGACGTAACCAAATCACTGGACGTAGTCTATCTTGATTTCAGCAGAAAGCGTTTGATAAAGTCCTGCATCATAAATTACTTTTACAAATTAAAGCAAATAGGTATTGACGGTCAGGTAAACCAATGGATCGCGAATTGGTTGAGCAACAGACAACAAAGTAGTGATTGACCGGATTTAACTCCAGGTAGGCGCCGGTCACTAGTGGCGTCCCTCAGGGCTCGATTCTTGGCCCAGTGCTCTTCATTATTTACATCAACGACGTCGTGGATGTTGGACTCAATAACCGCATTAGTAAATTTGCAGACGACACAAAGATTGGTAACTCGGTTCTCACTGACGAAGACAAACCAAAGCCTTCAAGAGGATTTGCACAAAATTTCAACAGTCGGATAGATGGGAGATGCTGCCCTTAACGTAGACAAGTGCCAGGTCCTTCAAGTTGGAACAGCAGGAATAAGAAGTTTGATTACGAAATGCGCGGCGTTAAAACTCAAAGCGTTCAATGCGTCAAGGACTTGGGGTCAAAATTCGCGTCAAACCTCAAATTCTCACAGCAATGCATCGATGCATAAATCAAAGCGAACAGAATGTTGGGCTTCATTAAAAGAAACTTTTATTTAAGAATAAAGATGTAATACTCCGCTCTACAACAGTTTAGTCAGACCCCCACTTGGAATATGCGGTACAGTTTTGGTCTCCCCACCATGCAAAGGATATTGCTAAATTAGAAGGTGTTCAGCGTCGAGCAGCGAAAAATGATCCCTTCCTTGCGCAACAAATCCTACGAAGAAAGGCTTTCTACCCTGTAACATGTTCTCTCTTGAGAAACGTCGCCTCGAGGAAAACTGATCAGATGTTTTTAAAATGTAATGGCCGTTTCACGAATGTGAACAGACAGCATTGTTTTATGATCGATTTACGCTTTGCGCACGAGGAACAATGGCGTAAAAAAGAAGCTCAGATGAAGACAAGTAAATTCAGACTGCGCACTCGATTTTTCTTCACCAACGTTGTAGTGCGAGAATGGAATAGAAGCTCCATCATCAGTGGTCAGTGTAACACGATTGACTCCTTCAAAAATAAAGCTCGACCTCGTCACTTCCTTCAACTTAATATCAACTAGAGTAGAAATGTAACGTTTTGGAGTCTTCTGATTAATGTAAAATCACTTAGGCTTTTGGACAGACCACCAAGTCTGGACCATAGAGTCTGTGTAGTCTGACCTTTCTATGTAAATCTGTAAATCCTCCTCCCCCTCCTCTCCTATTCAACTCCTTTCTTTTCCTCATCTTCCTTCTCTTCCTTTTCTACTGTTTTTCATTTTTGACATTTCTGTTCCAGTTCTGAGTTCCTCCTCCTCCTCCTCCTCCTCCTCCTCATCTTCCTTCTCCTCCTCCTTCTCCTCTCGTATCCAACTCCTTTCTTTTCCTCATCTTCCTTCTCTTCCTTTTCTTCTGTTTATCATTTTTGACATATCTATTCCAGTTCTGAGCTCCTCCTCCTCCTCCTCCTCCCCCTCCTTCTTCTCCTCCTCCTCCTCATCATCATCATCACCATCATCATCATCAGCCCAGCTCTGTGGTTATCTCATTAAGCAGACACACACGTCCTGCAGAGTCTCCCCTTTGATGGTGAACCGGTGTCCCGTTTTCTATGAGTCGCAACCCCGCCGGCAAGCTCTTCCTCCTCCTCCTCCTCCTCTTCTTCCTTCTCCCCTCCTCTTCCTCTTCCCTTCCTCTTCATTGCCTCCACCTCACCTTATGTTCGTGATTTGGTAGCCATTAATTTTCTTGTTATTGTTTTTTTTTTTTTAATCATTTGTCTTTTCTGTTTTTTCCTGTTTCTCTCCTTTCCTTTTTACTTTTTTCTCTCTCCTTTTTTCTTTCTCTGCTTTTTACTTCTTCCTCACTTCCTTTCTTTTTCCTCTTTTTTCTCTTTTCCTTATTCCTCTCTTTTTCTTTTCGTTTTCTTTCTTCTACGATATTTTTTATTACTTCTTCATTCCTCCTCCTCCTTCTTCACTTCCTCCTCCTCCTCTTCCTTCCTTTTCCTTCTATTCTCTATTTCCTTTTCACCTCCTTCTTGGCCTTCTCCTTCTCCTGTCTTTCCCCTCTCAATTTCTCCTCCTCCTCCTCCTCCTCCTCCTCCTCCTCCTCCTCCTCCTCCTCCTCCTCTTCTCTTCTCTTTTCCTTTTTCTCTATTTCCTTTTCGCCTCCTTCGCCTTCTCCTTCTCCTGTCTTTTCCCTCTCAATTTCTCCTCCTCCTCCTCCTCCTCCTCCTCTTCCTCTTCTTCTTTTCCTTTTCTCTATTTCCTTTTCGCCTATCCTTTTCTCCTTCTCTGCTCTTTCCCTCTCAATTTCCTCCACTCTCCTCCTCCTCCTCCTCCTCCTCCTTCTCCTCTTCTCTCTTTTCCTTTTCTCTATTTCCTCTTCGCCTCCTTCGCCTTCTCCTTCTCCTGCTCCTTCTCCTTCTCTGTCCTTTCCCTTCTCAATTCCTCCTCCTCCTCCTCCTCCTCCTCCGTCTTCTCAGTGACTTCAGGCAAATCGACTTCATATCCAGAGTTAATGAGAGTCTTGAAGTGAGGTGCATTTACCCTGTCTGTCTGTCTGTCTGTCTGTCTGTCTGCCTCTGTCTGTCTGTCTGGAATATCAAAGGGAGACAGAATTGTGCACTGAGGCAACGACATGCATCTGTATCTCCTTCTGACGTTGTTGACTTATCTATTCCTTCCTTCTGCACGTTGCCAGGAGACGGAGATGCTGAGCACTGGAGGGCAATGGGAGTAGGTTGTGAGAGGAGTGAGTTGTATTCTTTGTTTTTGGTGTTTGATTTTTTGTTTTGTTTTTTGAGGGTTTGTTGGTTAAATTTGGTTTTGTTCTGTTTTTTCTTCTCCTTTTCTTTTCTTCTTTCTCTTTCTTCTTTTTCTTCTTCTCTTTTATTCGTTTTTTCTTCTTTCCTTTTTTTTCTTCGTTTTCTTTTTCTTTCTTTTCTTTCTTTTAGTTTTTCTTCTTCGTCTTCTTTATTTTCTTCTTTTTCTTCTTCTTCTTCTCTTTCTTCTTCTTCTTCTCCTTCTTCTCCTTCTTCTCCTCCTTCTCCTTCTTCTTCTTCTCTTCTACTTCCTCTTCTTCTTCTTCTTTAAATCTTTTCCTTCCTCTTCTTTTCTTTCTCTTCCTTTCTCCCTATATTAAACACCTCTTTTATCATGTTGTCTCTTTATCCTTCATTATTTTTTTTCATTTTTTATCTCATTCCTCTCTTTTCATTCTTTCTTTTTTGTTTAAACTACATTTTTTTTTTTTTGCTTTCTGAGATGGCCCCTTCTTTTTACGTTTGGTTAATCTTTGGTTGTCATTTTTTCTTCCTCCCTTATCCTCTCACCTTTCCTTCCTCCTCCTCCTTCTCCTCTTCCTCTTTTATTACCTCTTCTCGGCCTCGTTTTCATCCTCTTATAAGCTTTAACTTTCTATTTCAATTCTTTATCATTTTCTAAAACCTAAATCTCCCTATTCCTCTTTTCTCCTCTTCCTCCTCCTCCTCCTTTTCTTCTTTTTCCATATCTTCTTATATTTTCTTTTCATTTTATTTTCGTTCTTGTTCTTTTCTTTTCTTATTTTTCCTTTTCCTTCTCCTTCCCTCTCCTCTCTTCTCTTCTTCCTCTTCTCCTTTCTGTATCTTCTTATTTTCTTTCTTTCTTCTTCTTCCTTATTATTTATATCATCTTTTTTCTTTCCTTCTGCTTCCATCTCCTCTCTTCTTCTTACTCCTTTCCGTATTTTTCTATTTTCCTTTTTATTAATTTCCATTCCCCTATTTCCTGTTTTCTTTTATAGTTCTCCCTTCTCCTCCTCTTCCTCTTCTTCCCCTATTTCCTCCTCCTCCCTCCTCCTCCTCCCTCTTATTCTCTCCTCCTCGTGTTTCTCCTTTGCTCCTCTTCTTCCTCTCCTCCTCCTCCTTCTTCTCTTTCTCCTCCTCGTGTTTCCTTTGCTCCTCTTCTTCCCTCTCTCCTCCTCCTCCTCCTCCTCCTCTTTCTCCTCCTCCGTGTTTCTCCTTTGCTCCCCTTCTTCTCTCCTCCTCCTCCTTCTCTTCTTCTCCCTCCTCCTCGTGTTTCTCCT